>NC_074675.1:11551082-11851082 GCF_029448725.1 Salvelinus fontinalis | reverse complement strand
CAAGACGCATGCAATTGGGTGTAATAAACCAGCCTTGAGTAAACAGAATGACCCTAGATACTGTAGGCTACGTGGTTGCTCTGTTTTGATAGGACGTGTGATGAGGAAAGTGTGCCTATTGACAGGGCGTGTCCATATTGTCAAGATTCCTCAGCTCCGGGTTGGGGACACTGACACAGGGTTTGTTGATGTATCTGCCCATGTGATTCTAGAGCACCGTGTTTACTTTTCATGCCAGGCCACGTGTCACCTAAGGCCACCGGGTACAATACCGGTATTGTAGCCTAGTGGTTAGAGCTTTGGACTAGTAACCGAATGGTTGCAAGATCGAATCCCCGAGCTGACAAGGCAAGAATCTGTCGTTCTGCCCCTGAACAAGGCAGTTAACCCACTGTTCCTAGGCTGTCATTGAAAATAAGAATTTGTTGTTAACTGACTTGCCTAGTTAAATAAAGGAAAAATAAATAAATAAATAAAGCAATCTTCTGATAGCAGAAGAATGGAACCTTCGGCTGGGTTAATCGTCACCGTGGGCGTTACAAAACACACAACCGTTCTGTAAGACGGGATGTCACTGAGGGGTGTAAGCAATGAGGGGTGTAAGCAATGAGGGGTGTAAGCGGGCCAGACCAGGAGCAAGTGGTCTGGAACAATGGGGCGACTACTAATCCGGGTGTTCTGCTCCATGTCTCTGTTGTCTTTGGGCCTTGTACGCCTCCTAGCAGTCTCAGGGAGGAAACCAAGCCTTCCTCCGGACCATAGCACATGGCTGGCATGATCCACATAACGGAGTCTTTGGGGCTTCCAGCACAAAAACAGGGATTTGGACAGTATCCCAGTGCCCCAGAGGCTTGCTGGAAAGATGTGAGACGTTGGCGTCTTGGTTGGAAGGCCACCTGGGAACACATACGTGGGTCACATGGGATGCGCGGAAGGTAGGTATGCTGCCAGTAGCAGCCAATCGCTGGTCTGTTGTGGACATTGTGACGTGAGTGCCAGTAATGCATCATAGTTCAACACAGCTAAGTTGGCCCTCCGTCTACCCACAACAGCATCAGTAGGGGAAGGACACACTCACACACAAACACACAGAATGAGGTTCCAGCTTTATAGCCAGGGGTAGGATGGCATGTAGTTACTTTAATCCTCTAAAACACATGAATTTGTCTTTGTTTGGTTCAACAACTTAAAGATCAAGGCTTTATATCCACAGGCACTTTGAACCCACATTTTCATTCGATTTAGAGTGTTTATAGGCTACATTCTCAAGCTGTTTTCCTGAACTTTCATTTGGTTCTCTTTTGATGTGAGCCTGCCTGGGTGTATTTTCCATAAATCAACAAGATGAGCCACACTAACAACATGCACGTCAAGTCAGAATATTCAATTTCCTCAAAGCATTATGAATTCCTCCCATTTCTCCGGCTTCCAACAAATCAACTTAAGCCTCCTCAGGTATGCATGTAAAGTGAATGTGTTTTTAAAGATGGAGAGCTAGGCTTAAGACCCCCCCACCCCACCCAACCGTCCTCCCAGCAGCACACAGTGGAATGCCAAACACTCCTGACAGCCTCCACCTGTAGATCACCAATCGTATTCCCACACTCAGCTAGGTGTTGCTATGACATCCAGAAGACACTCTCTCCCCCTTATCCACATGGTGAAGCAGAATGAAAAGAGCAAAGACTTTTATGACGTATGATTTGCATGTTTATTATTCATCACCTTGGTTAGCTAGATTGTTATGCTGCTGTGTCTGATACCGTAGCCTACTTCTGCTGACGCTTATCAGGGGACAAAGTCTGACAGGGAACCATAGTGCCATAATGGGAGGAGAGAGAACCCATTGGCCTGTGGTGGTGCTGGATCTCTCTAGCTGTGTGTGCAGTACCAACATAACACTCTGGAACTCTTTTAGAGACACTGTATGTTGACATATCATCTATAAGAGCTCATCCATAAAAATGAAGCGAAAGGTTTTACCAAGAAGAACATCCCACAACAACTGGTTCCGTGCCCATAGAAAGAGGAGAGAAAGAAAGAGACACAGACAGAAGTAGCAGCCGCATACTATTCTGTTCTGTAATGAATCGAAACAGACAGTTCTCCTGAATGCCTAATCATGCAGTGGCCTGATTACAGCTGACTCACAAATCCCCCACTGCTGCCAAGCACACAGGAATGTCCAACAAATAAGTTACATTTATGCAGGAACACACACACACACCACAGCTACTGTCAATCAGCAAGCTGATCAGCAGACAAACCCCAATCCACTGAATCTCTCTATGGGATCTCTGCATGCAGCAGTTGAATGTGGCAGCCCAAGCTTCCACAAGAACACAGTGGGGGGTTCTTGTGGAAAAAGGGGAGGCATGAAAACCACTACCCCATGCGTCCGTGTGAAACCATAAGCTATTAGTAGATATCAGGGGCAGGACATTTCAGTTACAATAACACGCAACAGTTCATGTTAATACTGTTAGCGTGACGGCTGGTACTGGAGGGAACAGATATGGAAAAAGGAAAACTTAAGCCTAAACGTATGACAGATGAAAGGAAATCACTGTCTCCACATCTGCTAGTGGATTATGAAGGTGTTAACCTCAACGAGGGGAGACAACAACTTAGAAATTCCCATTTAGTCCAAAGGAGAAGGCTTCCATGTTCCGTGACACAATTCCAAAGCATTGGCATTTTACTCTAGGTCTTACTGTAAATCATGAAGTGTCTCACGGGGAATTGGTACCAAATTGTTTGTGTCCAACGAAAAGTTTGGACACAAACAACACACCAAGAGTGAAGATCAGTCACGCTATGATTTACTATTAGAACAGCTGACTCATTATTCATAGTCACATTCCACAACACAGTAGGACATTAACCTCAACAACACCATATTAAGTAACCAAGAACACTCCCATATTGCTGCACGTCCTGGTTTTGATTGCGAGTTAATGATTGGCCAGTCAGACAGCCCCTGCGTCATCCAAGCAGTGACAGAGGAGCATGTAATTTCTCACGCAAACAAAATGTGCAAACAGGCGTCTCTGTAAAAGGTAGATTCCGGCATACTACTGTCCATTGGGACCAAGACTGTGTGGTTCTGTTGTGATAAAGGGAGGGGAACGGGTTGTTACTCATTCAGCAGACACATGCTCCAAACGTCAATGCCCATTGACCCTGGGCAATCAGCTTTGCATTCTCGGAGGCAGGCAGCACAAGGGAGCATTCTTTTTTGGACAATAATAATCTACCACATGGAGCTCCTATAGCCTCATAACTAAAGAGCACTGACTCAATTACAGCAGAGAAATCTATGGCCTGGGTTAGAACAGAACACTCTTCAAACCTACACATTCGGAACAGGACTCCAAATTAGGCAGGCTATTTTCTTGTCAGGCCTGCTGAAATGGATACATTATTTTTTTTAAACACTCCTGTGCTGTGATCGTGTTTTGTTACAAAACGTTTAGAACTGGATTCCTTGCCAGAAAGTGAGCTCATTAACCTGTCACAAGCAAAGAGGATGTGGGGAGTAAGCAGAGACCAGGTCAGCCAGAGGGCCATTAGAGGAGCAGCCGGGACTACTGTATTCTGAGTGAAGGCTCCAGTTTTCACATACCCTTGGTCTGATTAAGTGATATGATTCACCCTGACAGGGTAATGGACAGCTATTCACTGGGCCTCACCTAGTCAGAGGGCACATTAATGAATGCTGTCGTTTACGCAAGATTCCAAAAACATGCACAAAACCATGTGCCACATCCCATTAGCGGGAGCGGGGTGTTTTATGAGGTGCTGAGAGAACTTCGGGTGCCCCCTGTATTAGGGGCCTACCTGGTAACCATGTCATGGAACAAGGCGAACAGTAGTTCCACACTCTTCCTCCTCTACAACTTCCTGTGGAATTCCCCTAACTTTCACCACACAGCTCTATTGGGACTTCTTTCTATTAGTCCCACCCCCCTTAACTTATTTTGCGAAAGATATCCTCGTAAACAATCAACAACTCCTGCTAATTAGTCAACCTGTCAAATGTTCTTGTAAACTCACATAACTGGCAAAGGAGCCTGGATATAAAAATAATAATCATTTAAACGCTCTTTGGATTAGAGTAACATAACTTCACAAATTCCTTTTGTTCCACCAACAGCCCAAAACCATGCACAAATAATTCCTTGCTTATCTAAGTCCATGATCCAATCCCTATGGTATTTCCAGTGATGTGACCTTGTTTGGGAAAGGTTTTATGAGCAAGTAAAACAGGCTCCACCCAATGGCACACTTACATTAATTTAAAACAAATGTATAGAAAGCTTTACATTTTACCTAATTACCTTACAATTAAATAACACCCTATTGCACTGCTACTCAAAACATTCCCTGGCCATTGCTTTCATGCCTATTAGAAGTGAATGACATCCATAACTGCAGTCTGTGGGAGGCCTTGAGAACAGAATAATTTATGATCGTACTACAGCAGGAGGAGAGGTATTTTCAGAGGGGGGAAACTGAACACAGATGGATGAGAGAAAGTACCACAGCCACAGCATAAAGGTAAGGAAGCAGAGGAGCAAAAACGTATACAGCTCACAGAGGACGGGCAGAAAGTGTAGCAGCATGAGAGGTCTGCCGTGCTAGGATGTGTGATTTGATTTATTAGGATCCCCATTAGCCGACGCCAACGATGTACATGCATTTAAAAACAACATGCATTGTGTGTGTGCACGCATCTATCAGTTACACATAGAGTACCAGTCAACATTTTGGACACACCTACTCATTCAAGGGTTTTCTGTATTTTTACTATTATCGACATGGTAGAATAATAGTGAAGACTTCAAAACTATGAAATAACACATATAGAATCATGTAGTAACCAACAAAGTGTTAAATCAAAATATATTTTATATTTGAGATTCTTCAAAGTAGCATTGATGAGAGCTTTGCACACTCTTGGCATTCCCTCAACCAGCATCATTAGGTAGTCACCTAGAATGCATTTCAAATATATATATTTTCACCTTTATTTAACCAGGGAGGCCAGTTGAGAACAAGTTCTCATTTACAACTGCGACCTGGACAAGATACAGCAAAGCAGTGCGACAAAACCAACAGATTTACACAAGGTACAAACAAACGTACAGTCAATAACACAAGAGAAAATCTGTATACAGTGTGTGCAAATGAAGTAAGGAGGTAAGGCAATAAATAGGCCATAGTGACAAAGTAATTACAATTCAGCAATTAACACGAGTGATAGATGTGCAGATGAGGATGTGCAAGTAGAAACACTGATGTGCAAAAAAAGCTGAAAAAAATATGGAGATGAGGTTGGTTGGATTGGGCTATTTTACGAGGGTGTGTTTGACAGCATGAGTGAAGTAGGCTTTGTTGCGAAATAGGAAACTGATTCTAGATTTAATTTTGGATTGGAGATGCTTAATGTGAGTCTGGAAGGAGAGTTTACAGTCTAACCAGACACCTAG
The DNA here is from genome assembly GCF_029448725.1 of Salvelinus fontinalis. Taxonomy (NCBI): domain Eukaryota; kingdom Metazoa; phylum Chordata; class Actinopteri; order Salmoniformes; family Salmonidae; genus Salvelinus; species Salvelinus fontinalis. The sequence goes on along the minus strand of NC_074675.1, from coordinate 11,845,590 downwards.
GTATTTGTAGTTGTCCACATATTCTAAGTCAGAACCGTCCAGAGTAGTGATGCTAGGCGGGCGGCCTTGTTAACAGGTGTACCTTTTTAAAGTATCCTTCTTAATGCATTTGAGCCAATCAGTTGTATTGTGACAAGGTAGGTTTGGTATACAGAAGATTATTTGGTAAAAAAACAAGTCCCATATTATGGCAAGAACAGCTCAAATAAGCAAAGAGAAACTACAATCCATCATTACTTTAAGATATGAAGGTCAGTTAATCTGGAAATTTTCACGAACTTTGAAAGTTTCTTCAAGTGCAGTCACAAAAACCATCAAGCGCGATGATGAAACTGTCTCTCATGTGGATCGCCACAGGAAAGGAAGACCCAGAGTTACCTCTGCTGCAGAGGATAAGTTCATTAGTTACCAGCCTCAGAAATTGCAGCCCAAATAAATGCTTCAGAGTTCAAGTAACAGACTCATCTCAACATCAACTGTTCAGAGGAGACTGCATGAATCAGCCCTTCCTGGTCAAATCGCTGCAAAGAAAACACTACTAAAGGACAATAATAAGAAGAAACTTGCTTGGGCCAAGAAACACGAACAATGGACATTAAACCGGTGGAAATCTGCCCTTTGGTCTGAGGAGTCCAATTTGAGATTTTTGGTTCCAACCGTGTCTTTGTGAGACGCACAGTAGGTGAACGGATGATCTCCGCATGTATGGGTCCCACCGTGAAGCATGGAGGAGAATGTGTGATGGTGTGGAGGTGCTTTGCTGGTGACACTGTTGGTGATATATTTAGAATTCAAAGCACACTTAACCAGCAAGGCTACCACAGCATTCTGCAGTGATACGCCATCCCATCTGGTTAGTGCTTAGTGAGATTATCATTTGTTTTTCAACAGGACAATGACCCAAAACACACCTCCAGGTTGTGTAAGGGCTATTTGACCAAAAAGGAGAGTGATGGAGTGCTGCATCAGATGACCTGGCCTCCACAATCACCCAACGTCCACCCAATTGAGATGGTTTGGGATGAGTTGGAGCACAGAGTGAAGGAAAAGCAGCCAACAAGTGCTCAGCATATGTAGGAACTCCTTCAAGACTGTTGGAAAAGCCTTCCAGATGACTACCTCATGAAGCTGGTTGAGAGAATGCCAAGCTGTCATCAAAGAGAAGGGTGGCTACTTGGAAGAATCAAAAATATAAAACATATTTTGATTTGTTTAACACTTTTTTGGCTACTACATGATCCATATGCGTCATTTCATAGTTTTGATGTCTTCACTATTATTCTACAATGTAGAAAATAGTAAAAATAAAGAAAAACCCTTGAATGAGTAGGTGTGTCCAAACTTTTGACTGGTACTGTACATGTCAGTACATACACACAAGTAGGTCACATGGTGGAGAGGCGTTGTGCTGTGAGGTGTGTACATTCCCACACCTTCTGGTTGTGAGAGTCAGACTGGCTTTACCAGGAATTTTTTTGAAAGCAAGAGGGGTGATAAAAATATAAACTAGAGCCGGGCCACTTTATCACATCAATGTTACATTCCCCAGGGCTTCAGTACAGGTCGAGGGGGGAGTTCATGTAGTTATAGGGCAAAACTCTGTCTCACCACATACCATATTTTCTGCTTTACCTCTCATTGACACCACTGCTACTTAAAGCACAACAATAGCAAGTGATGCTGAAGAAAAACTGGGTTTCAACATGACGGTGTGTGTCACTCAAGAGGGTTTACAGATGTTTAGATGGTGTAATTGTAGCATGATGGCTTTGAAATACATTTGTGGTCTGTCTGCAGATAAGACTAAACTCACTCACCTGGAGAGAGCCTGTTGTGCATATATCCAGAGCTAGATATGATCCGATGGATCTTTAGAAACTGTGGGTTCAAACTAAACATTTTGAGGCAAAGCCAACTGTCAAGCAATGGGCCTTCCATTTATTAGCACTTTGTTGATGCAGATTCTCATTTGAAAACAAATGTTATAATCACATTGCTTTGTCCGTGAAGTGAAAGATATCAGCATGATTATGTACAGTGAAGACACACTTCTCTTAGCTCATGACAGATATGCATAAACTACAGAAAAGTGATTCAACAGCAACCAGGAAGAAGCTCTGAGAAATCCCCTCGGCTAAACCCTCGGCCCTATCCTTTTTACATTTGACATTTTAGTAATTTAGCAGAATTAGGGTTGAGTGCCTTGTTCAACGGCCCAATTACAGAATTTTTTAACAAGTCGGCTCTTGGATTTTAACCAGTGACATTTTGGTTCCTGGACCAGCGCTCTTAAAATCCCTAAGCTACCTATCAGCACAGTAACGGAATTACGCTGAGACTCACTTTAACATTTATGCTAAACAAAAAAACATTGACTTCAAAGTTTAACAAACCATACAACTCTATGCACACTTGGAACAATTTAAACAGAAAATAATTAAAAATTTCCTGGAAACACAGTGCAGATGCAAATTTTGTGTTTTGCAAAATATCCTGTGGAAAACGTTAAAAGTAGCCCTTGTGCATAGAGTTGTATGATTTGTTAAACTTTGAAATCAATGCTTTTTGTTTGGTATACATTTTAAAGTGAAAAAATGTGAGTCTCAGCGTATTCCGTTACCATGGAATTGCCCAGTGCTAATTGGCACCAACGTGTAGCCTGCCCTATCATGCCGCCTGTTCGCGGTTGCTACTGACGAATGGCCCTGGGTGTTCCAGACACAACAGCAGCAGCCTTGATCAGAGAGATCCAGCCCGCCACATGAAACAAAGTTCACGCTCCAGAGTGAAAGCAACTCAGTCTCCAAGCAGAGCCTTATAACACACTGCTGGTCATAAAACATGGATGGCCCCAGACAATGAGGCTCATCAACTAGGCCTAAGCCAAGGTGAGGCCAACAGGAAACAGACCACTGACAAAACACACACACCCTAAAGAGAGAGAGAAAAGGAGAGAGAGCGAGATTGAAGATAACGCTGTCTGAGTGAGTACTCACCTCGAATGAGACAAACGCACACATCACTTAAGCAGTATTTCATCGTTCAGTAAGCATTTGTTAAGCAGGTCAGAGGTCCCCAACAGTGAGTAGACACATACCATTCTCCGTCAGAGAGGGTCAGACTGAAACGAGACACCTTCCTGGAATGGAGGAGGTGGTCCTGATTGACACTCCACAGAAGAGCCAGTGTTTGCTTCGGTTAACCGTGAAGCCATTATCAGCCCATCATAGGGAGAGTGGCGCGATTGGGTTTCCTATTGCTCTGAAACCCCCTCAACAGCTATTGTGCCCCACAGAACATGCAGGCTGATTATGCCCCGGCATACCTTTTCAATAAAATTCATAACACAAGGGGCCTTGTGTGAAGAGGGTTCAAATCATACAGCGATCGCGATGTCAGGGTTTAGATTTACCATGGGAAAGATGCAACGCAATAAACACAGGCAATGTTGTCGCATGGGGCATGATCGCACATAGTTTGGCATGATCTGTGGGGTTGAAACCTAGCACCAACGGCTTGGCTTCTGACAAGCTTCTCAAACTCCTTGATTGGCATTGCCGACCGCCTAATAACAGGCTGTCACCAGCCAACTGAGACACTGGTCAACCTCCAGGTGAAACTCCACAGTCGGCAGCATGCTCTGGGTCTGGGCAGCTGTCAGAAGAGCCAGACCCCTAATATGTAGACTACACTCTGTGGCTTCAAGGCACTGAGCCAGTGTCAACATCATAAAACATGCCCATTATACAGTGCCTTCAGAAAGAATTCATACCCCTTGACCTATTCCACATTGTTGTGTTAAAGCCTACGTTAATAAAAATGGATTAAATCGAAAAGATTCTCACCCATCTACACACAATAACCCATAACGACAAAGTGAAAACATGTTTAAAATTTGTGCAAATTTATTGACAATGAAATAGAGAAATATCTCATTTATGTAAGTATTCACACCCCTGAATCAACCTGTTAGAATCACCTTTGCCATCAATTACAGCTGGGAGTCTTTCTGGGTAAGTCTCTAAAAGATTTGCACACCTGGATTGTACAATATTTGCACATTATTTATTTTTTTATTCTTCAAGCTCTGTCAAGTTGGTTGTTGATTGTTGCTAGACAGCCATTTTCAAGTCTCGTTATAGATTTTCAAGTCAATTTAAGTCAAAACTAAGTAGGCCACTCAGGAACTTTCAATGTTGTCTCCCAGTGTCTGTTGGAAAGCAGACGGAACCAGGTTTTCCTCTAGGATTTGCCTGTGCTTAGCTCTATTCTGTTTCTTTTTATTCTATAAAACACTGAATTCCTTGCCAATGACAAGCATACCCATAATATGATTCTTTTTATTGAGGAATTAAAGTTAATTTCTTTGCCACATTTTTTGCAGTTGTACTTTAGTGCCTTACTGCAAACAGGATTCATGTTTTGTAAAATGTGTATTCTGTACAGGCATCCTTCTTTTCACTCTGTCATTTAAGTTAGTATTGTGGAGTAACTACAATGTTGTTTATCCATCCTCAGTTTCCCTTATCATGGCTTCATGGTGAAATCCCTGAGTTGTTTCCTTCCTCTCCAGCAACTGAGTTAAGAAGGATGCCTGTATCTTTGTAATGACTAGGTGTACTGATACACTATCCAAACTGTAATTAATAACTTCACCATGCTCGAAGGGATATTCAATGGCAGATTTTTTATTTATCTACCAATAAGTGCCCTTCATTGCGAGGCATTGGCTTGAATCTGTGTATGATATTGACAGCTCAAGTGAGGGACCTTACAGATAATTGCATGTGTGGGGTACAGAGATGAGGTAGTCATTCGAAAATCATGTTAACCACTATTAATCGCACACAGATTGAGCCCATGCAACTTAATATATGACTCGTTAAGCAGATTTTTAGCCTTATTTAGGCTTTCCATAACAAAGGGGTTGAATACTTGACTCAAGACAATTCAGCTTTTCATTTTTTATGAATTTGTAAACATTTCTAAAAACATAATTCCACTTTGACATGATGGGGTATTGTGTGTAGGCCAGTGACACAAAATCTCAATTTAATCAGTTTAAAAAATCTGACTAACACAACAAAATGTGCAAAAGTCAAAGGGTGTGAATACTTTCTGAAGGCACTGTATACATATAATTTCCCTGATGGTGGAAGTTCTTAGAATAACAGGACAGACATATTATTGAGTGGCGGACTGGTGGTTGACAAGCTTTCATCAGCGTCCCTGCTGCCAGGCTGTGACATGATTTAAGTGCAATAACAACGATACTGCTCACTCTGCACATTTTTAGCATTCTCATGGAGACTTTTTCATGTCTCTGCTAGACAGAGGTTCTACATAAACACTCGACTTGAACAGACATGTTTATGTAGGCCTTTTGAAGGCCAGAAGAACGTTTTATAACCCCATTTGAATACTTCTTATTAGTCATTAAAGCTACTCAGTCTCAAACCCTTATTTTCCCACAAACATCCAACCCATTTGGTACATTAAATGTTTGTTTCATAACGATAATAACACAACCTAATGGATAGATAAGTCCATCTTTAATGCCGTCTTTTCCACAGTGGTTTCATCAACTTTTATTTCTCGCATTGGCTACAGGTTGCCAGCACAGAGTGTAAACAGTCTCATCCTACACCATGCATCATGCTTAATAACTAGGCGATGATTTGTAAACAAATGAAAGTTACAGACAGCTTGGACTCACCTCGGTGGACGGCATGCTGACAACACCTGTTGATCTGCGCTTCTCCCTCAGCTTTCTCTTCTCTATCTGTCCTTTCCCCTTCCTGGCGCTTGGACCACTGTTTTTCTTCTCTTTGCCTTTACTGGGTGAGGGGCTTTCCTTGTCACTGCCATGGTCATTGCATGCAGTGGGGCTGGACTCTTGTGGGGTGCAGGGCACTTTCTCCGGCTGCGGTGTCTTCTTCAGGTTACTCCCCGGTGTATCCGCTCCTCTGACGGCTGGTGTCGGGTGTGGATCATCGTCAGGTCTCTTCAAGGCTGAGGAGGATGATGAGCGAGCCATGGGGTATGATGTCCCGCGGTCCGGGTTGCCGTTGTTGTTAAGTTCGGTGCTCGAGGTAGCATTGCGCATCTCACTTTTGTTGCTGTGGCTCCCCAGGGTCGCAGGGACAATATCACCAGAGCACACGCCGGTGGCCGCAGCGATGTCCCCAAGCATTTTTGCCCTCATTTTTTCCCGTTTAGCCTTCCATTCCTCCAGAAAGTCTGTCTGTGCATTTGGTTTAAATCCACCCGTTGCCATGTTCCTTTTTGAACGTGTGGGTTTTTCACCAGTGGCTTTACTAAGTTTGTAAACTACGCTCCTTCAGCAGTGAATTTGTAATTTCCGTTTTTAATCAGGTTACCGTGCAATCGTCCTTCGCTTCTAATGGCACCACATTTCTCAAAACGACTCGGTCTACAGGTAATGGAGAATCACAGTTAGTGTAAATGTGGTCCAAACTTCAATGAAACGACCTCATTTCGAAATTACTATCCGTATGTAAAGTGTATCAAATTGTTTTTACAAACTAGCCTTCCCATATACAAACAGGGTTTGAACTATATATAACTCATAGCAAAGTTGGTACTCCAGTATATAATCACAACAAGTCGATCATTTTTAGAAGTTATATTTTCTCCCTCAAAATGTTAAAGTAACTTATTGGAAATAAAATGAATCACTTAGTGAACCATTATAACAGTGACATGCGTTGCTAATAAGACTCACCTGTTATTTTGCAGTGCTTTCGCTCTCTCAGGTGAACATTCCGTAGGAATGAATTGTAGCCTACTTCACTGCAAACTCGATTAGTCACATGCAACCTAGGGAACAGTGCGGCTCGGACTCAACTCCCTCTCCTGGGCTTCTCCGAACCCTTACGAAGACTCACGAATACATACGAAATGAAATGGATGTAGCCTATTCCGTTGTTAAAAATGTTTGCGTTGTACTTGCTGTGTCTAAACACCTTTCTTTAATATTTTCCAAATAAATGTTTCTTTTTTTACAGCATCTAGGCTACAAGGTAGAAATAAACAATAAGAAAAATGTCTCAGCCTAATCATAGACTATATAGTGTATATTCTTCTTAACCTATAGGCTGTATAGGTGGATGTTGGTGGGAGGAGCTATAACAGTCTGACTACACCACTAGCGTCGCGTGCATGAGCATTGCAAAATACATTTAAAAATCTATATTATTCAGTTATTGCACCCACACTGCTCGCGAGCGTCTGCGTTGGCAAGGGCTAAAATAGAAGTCAGTTCTATTTGTGACGCAGATCGCGCTGCAAGTTCCACCTCTCCCATCTCCTCATTGGTTTATAGAAGCAGGTACCCATGTGCCATCTCCTCATTGGATATACCCACGTGGGTGACTGAAAGACGAATAAGGTCGGTGGCAGTAATGCACCTAATTTATGAAAGTTGCCAATCGCAATATAAAGTCCAGAGAAGAAAAGCCTGGAAGAGGAGAGATGACTAGAAACGATTTGGCTGACCGTTTTATGTGTGGATTAATTGTCAGAGTAGAGGACCTTGTGCATTTCAGGTAAAATAACAACTCAATGTTTACATCCCAGGACACATTAGCTAGCAACAGCAAGCTATCTAAATAGGACAAATTAGTTAGCAAGTGCAAGCTAGCTAAATTGCCATAAATGTTTAATGCTTTTTGGCCTGTCCCCAAATTAATGTAATTGGTTCAGAGTTTGTTTTGATGTTTTAACCTGCGTGTCAGGATCGCGTTTGGTGTGGGGGAACAAAATACACTTATGCACGATGGCGCACGTGAGCAGCCAGTTTGGGTTCCGTGCTGGCCCTTGGCAACGCAGACGCTCGTTGGCGCGCGTGAGCAGTGTGGGTGCAATAATTGAATAATATAGATTTCTAAATGTATTTTGCACGAGACACGTGCAGTGTAGTCAGCATGTAAAATAGAAGTCAGTTCTAATTGTGACGCAGATCGCGCTGCAAGTCCTGCCTCTCCCATCTCCTCATTGGTTTATAGAAGCAGGTACCCACGTGCCATCTCCTCACTGGTTATAGCCACGTGGGTGACATAAAGACGAACGAGGTTAGTGGTGGTAAGGCGTTGGATGAGTCACCCTGCCCCAGAGCACTTCAGAGGTGAACATTATTAATGTCCAACCCACTACGTGGCTATGTGTGAGGGTCATGATGTAAGTGCATAGTTATTTCCACACTTCCCATAAGAGCTGGTTGAAAATAACCCTAGGATGAGTGAGGGTGCCAGACTGATTCACAGTGATTTTTTAATTTTTTTATTTTACTAGGCAAGAACTAAATTACATTTTATTCGGTTAAGAACAAATTCTTATTTTGTAAATAATCTTATTTTGTCATTGTCATTATTTTGTCAACACTCTAACCACTAGGCTACCTGCCACCCTTATATAGTGATGGTAATACAGCCATATGGATGAATGGGAGAAGACTCACTCCGATATCCAAGCTGGGTTCAAACAAGACAGTGACCTTGGCTGAGCAGCCAGTATGCAGCCAATAGCACCTTTACCATTCACCACACCAGATTAATTACGTAAATGCAGGGGGTGCTTACAGTGTAGGTTCTCTTTGGGTTGATTAGGTTCTGTTCGGTTTAAGATATTTTACAATCATACCAAACAGAACCTAGGAACCCACTATATTCACATAACAAGCTGTGATGATGTGAATATGGTCGGTGCTTATATTCAGCTCTCTTGCAACATGCTTTGGAAGCTGCTATATCTCCTGGAGTTATTTACATTTTATTTGGTCCTTATTTTTATGGATCTCTGTTTAAGGAAATATACTGCTGCATCTGTTGCGGTGTAGCGATGAATGCAGAGCGCCAGTGCAATAACTCTGGTTGACATTCCTAGCTATTCAATCTGTGTTCTCATTACCATTCCACTTCTCTGTGCAGCTCTTGCCTCCCTCTGAGGGCCCATTACTCCATCGCTACTCACCCCGGACAAGCCCTAAACTTATAGGCTCTTGCTGTTTGAAACCTAATTTCATGCCGTGATAATGGCTCCATAGCTTAACTGTGCTGCTGCACTGGGTTGGTTACTGCTGAAGGAGTGTGCTCAGGGTAGATATGCAGGAAGCTATAGCCTGTTTCCTAAGGTTGCACTGGTGTTTAGGCAACATTGTCAATGTCCAGATATGTGTTCAATAAAGACATGGCACACAGTCAGAGGACAGGTTTTTTTTCTGACCATGTGACCTGACCAGGAAAAGCTCTAGGCCCTAGATTTTTTTTTTTTTTTTTTACCTTTAGTAAGGAGTCCCATTGAGACCAAGGCCTCTTTTCCAAGGGAGCACTGCATGAACACAATTAATAAAATGTGCAACATTGAAACATACAACGTAATTAGAACATACAATACTACTAGCAATTTAAGAAGTAAAACACATTCCTCAACAATGAGGTCATCCATTAGCAATTGAACTACATTCTATAAGGTCTATATAATAATCTGTTTGTAATCTACATATATTAGACAGTTTTGTACATGTTCTGAAGTTATTGATTGGAGATAAAGGAGAAAAGTACCTAGGTGAAAGGAATTAGACACCTTTGTCTTAAAATAGTGGCTCATCTAAGGGTAGAGGTCACACTGCTGCATATTTAGCCTTTTTCTGTCTGCTTTTTGGGAAGCTGAAATACGAGAGGGCAGTTGTTGTCGCTCACAGCAGCTCGCTCCATGCCAACACAAACTGTGCTCCTCTTTCAACTAAACCCCACTTAGCAGTCCAATAATGCATTTCCCCGGAGAGAGATACGTGTGTGAACTCCCTTTCTGAATGTCTCACAGTGTTAAGACTTATCTCTGGTGGGTTAAAGACATTCTGTAAAAGCAGTCTGGTGCTTTCAATAAATGCCCAGATAACTTTTTCCTCCATGTTACACATAGCCCAGACTGCACATTTCCGGTGGAGTTGAGAAAAATACAGAGAGCAGCCAAACAGTAAAATCTTCCTAGCCAGTAATCTCAAAACATAACATAATATCCAACATTTTTGGTTCACAGTTTTTTATCCATCCCACAGTTATGCATTAAGTTAAAAGCCATGAGGTGGTCTATAAAAGGAAAATTATTTCCCTTTGTTCAGTTTCAACTGGAGCTTTTTGTGGATATAAACTTAGACTGAGTGGACAAAACATGACATAAACTGACCCGGTAAAACCCGGTGAAAGCTATGATCACTTATTGGGTTGTGCAACTCAGTATTAGGAAGGTGTTCTTAATGATTTGTACACTTTGTGTATATTGTACTAACTCTATGAAAACATTCACATTCCGAAGGGATACTCTCACCAAACGGCATCATCCCTCACCACTACATAACATTCCCTTATTTACCCATTTTGGGTCATAATACTTAATTTTATGGTCTGAGTCATTATCTCCTTTCTGTTAGTGACTGGACAATCAGACGCACAACACAGACTGCACCATATGCCTTACAAGTCTTGTGAGTGTTTGACATAGCAGAAGAGCTGAGGAGAAGGCATATGCCTCTCAGTAGAATGTACAGCATTGCTGACTGGCCCTATGAAAGAAGCTTGGCCAAGGGCAGGAAGGAAGTGAGGCAGAGACGGACAACAGAGCCCTGGGTGAGACTTCCTCACACACTGAAGGAGTGAGGGAAGAGAGAGAGACTACCCCAAATGACATGTAAAGAAGTTGACTAGCCACGTCAGAACCAGATCATTCTCTACTGAACCAAAGGCCCGAGTCAGGTTTAGGGTTGCCTGTACTCCTCTGGTGATGTGAACTCTGACTCCATGGATCCATTCTCTCTCTCAGTCTCTCTCTCTCTCTGTCCAGAATGTGTAGGTCCGTTACCCCTCCTGTGCCCTCCAACGGCCGCTCATGCCATCTGCGCGGTGCCATCTGGTGAGTGTGATGTGGTGGGTGACTATGTGAGACAGTTAGCCAACCTGTTCCATGTTCTGTACCACAGAGTCAGTACATCCCTCTGCTGATTGGCTTCTACTGTGGTTTAGCCAACAGGATGTCAGCTACAGATGTTGCATCAGTAGATGCATCATACCATCGTAGGCAGAGTGTGCATGAATCGATAGCCCTATTTCTGTCTTCCGTTAGCATGTATCCTTTGTCCTCCTGATCTTGACCTGATTTAGTCTATTTACACTTGTAAGATCTGATCACAGTCAGATCACAATGCGTCGTTTAATCATCTACACTAAAAATGTGGGCAAGATCAGGACAAAGGCTGCATGTTAGAATCATGTATCAACATGGCTAGAATAGGCTAATATGGTTAGCTGCATAAAAGAGGTGTTGTCTTGTCTGAACTTGCTTTGGTCTAATCCATTCCTATACCCTGAGTGTCTGAATAATATGTGGTTTGTCTGCTGCAGTAACGCTATGTTTATGACTCCCTGTTTGACACCTCAGTGAGAGGGAGTGGAGAGTATGAGGGTGGGAATGGCAACTCTCAATGTTTTGTAACCCCGTTCTCAACCGCCCTACTGTACTGTACTGTATGTGGGGAATGACAGCGGACACAGAGACAGACAGACAGACAGACAGACACACAGGCAATTTGAACACTTCCAAAGCACAATGTTCTTCTAATTGCTCCAATTAACATTGTGTTTTCATTAATCATGCATCCAACTCGTTTGAATAGTCCAATCTACCAGATCTGTGCTCCCGTAATGCGAGTATGGCACATGTTGTAACAGCCCGGTCAGCTATTGTACCATTGTCTGTCTGTGGAGCAGAGGGGCTTTGTTCACCCAGCGTGTCTGATACGGGCGGCAGAGAGCTTTGTGCTCGTCAGCTGTTCTGTTCTGCCTCTGTTAGTTAGCTCACCCCACACTCTGCAACTTCAGCAAAGTGCAGGACAGGGGAAAGGGAGATGAATAAGGCACAGACAGCAGTGGAAAAAATGAGGAGAGAAGGGAAGGAATCAGAACACGGTGTACGACAGGAGCTGCTGTGGAGATCTAATTCCCCTCTCTGGGTGATTTCAAACCCAGAAAAGCACATCATCTTATGGCAGAACAGTTGTCAGGAATCAAAGAATCAGGGCTCGCTACCAATCATGAGCTGCTTTTGGGGCTAAGCCCCTAATGATTTGCTTTGAGCCTCAGTGAGGAAAAATTCTACCCTATCAAATACAACAGATGAAGTCTGCCTCTGATGAAATGTTTATGCTTCATTCTATTTACCTACTGAAATCTCAGGGAAACAGGTAGGTTGTCATCTAAGTGTTTTCTGTCTGGTCCACAGGTTCACAGTGGAGACCAGGCACAACAGAACACATTCATCCTTTGCAGTGAGAAGAGCGATTCCAGCCTGTGTGTGTGTGTGTGTGTGTGTGTGTGTGTGTGTGTGTGTGTGTGTGTGTGTGTGTGTGTGTGTGTGTGTGTGTGTGTGTGTGTGTGTGTGTGTGTGTGTGTGTGTGTGTGTGTGTGTGTGTGTGTGTGTGTGTATGTGTCATTAAACACACAGAAACCACTACAAATGTCCTCTAGATGTGTTTGGTTTGATCATAATGGTATCATCAGATACTAATAAGAAGTCCACATACGCAGTGTCCTGACTATGTTTCTCAAACACTTGGTCTGTAATGCAAACATATGCCATTGTGACAATTTCTGGTCTACAGTACCATTGTACTCTCTCTCTCTCTTGGGGATGCTGGGAAAGCAATGAATAAAATACACTAATTAAATCCATTTGTTTCTATAATTATCTCTGGTCATTTTCTAAACCTGGGAAGCTACCCAACTGATATTTTTCCCATTAGCTTTGCGCAAGGTCCTGAAGAAGACAATGTGTTTGAGGTAGCTATGGAGGAATGTCCATATGGACACCAGACACAGACCAGGCTCAGTCCCACTATCATTATGCTTGTGCAAAAAATAAAATGGAAAAAGACAAGTATTTTGCATGCTAACTCTTATCCCCAAAGTATTATCTAAGCTTGGAGTTGGTTCTTTGAAGAGCACCCTTGGAGCAGGGCATTCTCTCTGCCAAGAGCAGTCAATGTAAATGATTAAATATTATTTATTAATAAGCAACTCCATCGGTTTTATTAAAAATATGTACTGACCACAGCAGTGAACTGTTGAAACTCTGGCTTGAGGTCTGATCCTCTTAGGTGGATCCTTTGTTCCCCATCTGATCACTGGATCAACTTAACCCTGATTAAATAACTGTCACCAGTATCCATGACATTGGTTGCCACTGATATTGACCTTGTAGTGTATATTCTTGTGTGTATTTATTTTATATAACTTAGTATCACTGCATTGTTGAGAAGGAGCTTGCAAACAGCAAGCATTTCACTACACTGTTTACACTGGCTGTATCCTGTGCCTGTGACAAATCAACTCTGATTTGGGAGAGAGAAAAAGAAGAGGAGCAGACAAGAAAGTTTAAAACAATGGAAGTCACATTTGATGGGATATTCCCAGCGGTGGTAAAAGTACCCTATCATCATACTTGAGTAAAAGTAAAGATAACTTAATAGAAAATGACTCAGGTAAAAGTAAACGTCACCAAGTAAAATACTACTTGAGTAAAAGTCTAAAAGGATTTGGTTTAAAACTGAAGTATTACAAGTAAAAGTATAAATCATTTCAAATTTCTTGTATTAAGCGTACCAGAAGGCACCATTTAATTTTTTATGACAGATAGTCAGGGGCACTCTCCAACACTCAGACATAGAGTTGAAGTCGGAGGAAAAAAGTTAAAAAGTATTCATATCCACAGTAAAACGAGTCCTATATCGACATAACCTGAAAGGCCGCTCAGCAAGGAAGAAGCCACTGCTCCAAAACCGTCATAAAAAAGCCAGACTACGGTTTGCAACTGCACATGGGGACAGAGATCGAACTTTTTGGAGAAATGTCCTCCGGTCTGATGAAACAAAAATAGAACTGTTTGGCCATAATGACCATCGTTATGTTTGGAGGAAAAAGGGGGATGCTTGCAAGCCAAAGAACACCATCCCAACCGTGAAGCACGGGGGTGGCAGCATCATGTTGTGTAGGTGCTTTGCTGCAGCAGGGTCTGGTGCACTTCACAAAATAGATGGCATCATGAGGAAGGAACATTATATGGTTATATTGAAGCAACATCTCAAGACATCAGTCAGAAGTTAAAGCTTGGTCGCAAATGGCTCTTCCAAATAGACAATGACCCCAAGTATACTTCCAAAGTTGTGGCAAAATGGCTTAAGGACAACAAAGTCAAGGTATTGAAGTGGCCATCACAAAGCCCTGACCTCAATCCTTTAGAAAATTTGAGGGCAGAACTGAAAAAGTGTGTGCGAGCAAGGAGGTCTACAAACCTGACTCAGTTACACCAGCTCTGTCAGGAGGAATGGGCCAAAATTCACCCAACTTATTGTGGGAAGCTTGTGGAAGGATACCTGAAACGTTTAACCCAAGTTAAACAATTTAAAGGCAATGCTACCAAATACTAATTGAGTGTATGTAAACTTCTGACCCACTGGGAATGGGATGAAAGAAATAAAAGCTGAAATAAATCATTCTCTCTAATATTATTCTGAAATTTCACATTTTTTAAATAAAGTGGTGATCCTAACTGGCCTAATACAGGGAATTTTTACTTGGATTAAATGTCAGTAATTGTCAAAAACTGAGTTTAAATGTATTTGGCTATGGTGTATGTAAACTGCCAACTTCAACTGTAACTCAGACATAATTTACAAATGAATATTGTGTGTTTAGTGAGTCTGCCAGATCAGAGTTAGTAGGGATGACCAGGGATGTTCTCTTGATAAGTGTGTGAATTAGACAATTTTACTGTCCTGCTAAGCATTCAAAATGTAACGTGTACATTAGGGTATCAGGGAAAATGTAGGGAGTAAAAAGTACATTATTTTATTTAGGAATGTAGTGAAGTAAAAGTAATTAAAAATATAATACACCAAAAAACTACTTATGTAGTCCTTTACACTATTTCTACTTAAGTACTTTACACCACTGAAGATTCCATAGAGTCCATAGTCTAGCATGGTATGAGTTGCAGTGGCCTCTATACCGTACCATGCATATGAGTACAAAGCATTGTATTATCGACGTGACCTTACCTCCTTTAAGCTTTGGTCCTGTGTACTCGTCCTCAACCACGGCATAGTGGAAAAACAATATTTGTCACAAAGTGTTTAACAGCAACCCAACCTTGAGGAAGAGCATCTTCATTTTAAGAAGGGACTCAGGGCTATGCTCAGCCCCTCTGCTGGCTTACTTCCCTAGGACTGGTCCATCTCTCACTCGCCCCAGTTTCCATCAGCTACACAATTAAGCACATGATGGCACGGATAAAAACCCAGATGTTACTGTAATATTTGAACATTCAATTGTGTCAACCAGACCACCCAAAAACCACCCACAGCCCTTAATGTTCATAGATATCAGAATTGTAGAGGGGTAGGTATAGCCAATGACTTACTTTCTGCAAGTGGCCATAACACACTGCAACCCCTGGGGGGCGCCACCAGCCTAGTTAACTTGATGTTAGACCGTTGTTCACCCTGAAGTAGTTTGACATTTATTGTCGTGTGTCTTGTCCTGGAGGCAGAACTGATCAATTTCCCCTTAGACAGGCCAGTTTCAAAGTCAAAATTGGCTATATTGAAAACAAAAATTACCTTTTTGGTCTTCATCTAAGGTTAGCCATTAGGGTTAGCAGTGTGGTTAAGGTTAAAATCTGATTTTATGACTTTGTGGCTGTGCCAGCTAGTGACCACTTTGCAGAGCTGCCTCCAGAATAAGATTCATGACGAAAAACACGAACCTGAAAGTAATCTATGGGCCAGTGGAAACTAATCCATGGGTCTAAATCACATCCCTATTATTGCAGTTGAAACAAACTGATCTGAGGTGGTGCTGGATTTAGGCCTAGAGGTGCATGGTTGATGAGCTGGGTGTTTCCATTCAATGTGTGTTAAAATAAACCTGAACTTTTACTTGGTACACATGAATAGGAATAGGTAGACGTTGTTATTTCTTAAAGCATGTACACTCTTGTTTGTTATAAACAAAATACAGGTAGCAGTTTTGACAGAGACACTAACATGGCTAACATAGCCCTCTAAATTTGTCGATATCATAACTGTAGAGGGTAGGTATGGCCAATGATTTACTTTCTGCAAGCAGCCATAACACACTGCATCCACCAGGGGATGCCATCAGCCTAATTTTGTAATAATATATCGATTTTTTTAATCTAATTTTGTAATAATGTTCTTATTGGAATTTCAGTTCTTCCACATTGACAACAAAAAGATAAAACAACTACAATAAAGAAAAAACAAACAAACAGAAGAAAATTAAATACTAAGGCGCCGTTTAAATAGAGTAATTAGGCCCAATACATGGAACGTACAGTATAATCATGAGACAAGTAAACAAACTGCCTGCTGCCTGACGAAATCCCTATTTCAATAGTTCTTAAAAATAGATAAGGCATACTTTTAAGACTGCTGAATAACAACTATCAATCAATTATACTGATCTTTTTTTATCTGTCGGGTAGAGATACTGTACCGAAGCAACTGCTCTCTATCTCTCTTCTGTGCTAGAGATGGTAGCGACAGCAAGACATTCCACATCCAACTTTTTCGGATCGGGACCACTATGGTGTACTCATTGACCCGTGCCCGATAGGGGGTGCCCAAGAGACTGTAGGGACAGCATTCAAGATGAACGTTCGTATACACTGCTTCATGGGGCATGCCATCTTTCTAGATCCAGTTTTACTGGGATTACTACGCTTGCGCACTAGCACTCAGTGCACACAAGGAGCAGTGACGATGTCATCACGTTATCCAAAAACATGACAGACATTGGACGAATATAAAATTGTAATATCTTCGGCTGTGAGTGAAAGCCAAAGATATAAAAAATGCATTCGTCCAATGTCTGTCTTTTTTTCTTATTATTATTATTATTTGACATTTTTATTAACAACAAATCAATACAGAAAGTACATAAGGGAACACAAGTATATATAGATTATATACACTGCTCAAAAAAATAAAGGGAACACTTAAAAACCACAATGTAACTCCAAGTCAATCACACTTCTGTGAAATCAAACTGTCCACTTAGGAAGCAACACCGATTGACAATAAATGTCAATTTAACATGCTGTTGTGCAAATGGAATAGACAAAAGGTATAGACAAAAGGAATAGACAAAAGGTGGTAATTATAGGCAATTAGCAAGACACCCCCAATAAAGGAATGGTTCTGCAGGTGGTGATCACAGACCACTTCTCAGTTCCTATGCTTCCTGGCTGATGTTTTGGTCACTTTTGAATGCTGACGGTGCTTTCACTCTAGTGGTAGCATGAGACGGAGTCTACAACCCACACAAGTGGCTCAGGTAGTGCAGTTCATCCAGGATGGCACATCAATGCGAGCTGTGGCAAAAAGGTTTGCTGCGTCTGTCAGCGTAGTGTCCAGAGCATGGAGGCGCTACCAGGAGACAGGCCAGTACATCAGGAGATGTGGAGGAGGCCGTAGGAGGGCAACAACCCAGCAGCAGGACCGCTACCTCCGCCTTTGTGCAAGGAGGTGCACTGCCAGAGCCCTGCAAAATGACCTCCAGCAGGCCACAAATGAACTGTGGCCTGCTGGCTCACCAACCCTGCAGTTGGCTCACCAATAGGATATTATTTCGGAACCAATATTCTAAAAACAAAGAAGTATTTTTATACAATATATCCCGATTATTCCATATATAATATCTGTGTGGAGAAAAATTTTGTTTATAAATTAAGGACCATGACAAGAAAACCTGCCGATGAAAGGCAGAAAGTTTCACTGGAATTTTGTCAATATTATAATTGCACAACAACATGAAGTTAAGGCCACCAAAAGTAGAGAAGACATGATGAGGAATAAAATTCCAGATAGAAGTGGGTCTTCTTAGGAATTGTTTTATCCAATTGATCTTAAAAGTATTATTTAAAGTAGTAAAGTCCAGAAAATTCAGCCCACCATTCTCATAAGTGTTCATTACAACAGTTTTCCTAATGGGTACGGTTTCTCCAAAGAAAGTTGAAAAGCATCTGGTCTATCTCCTTGCTTATTTTACTGTCAAGATATAAAGATAGAGCGCCATATGTTAGTCTAGAGATACCTTCAGCCTTGGTTATTAGGACTCTACCTTTTAAAGATAAGTCCCTCTGTAGCCATTGATTTAGCTTCTTCTGGGTATTTTTAATAAGAGTGTTAAAATTCCAATGTCCTGTCATGTTTCTGGATAACGTGATCACATCATCACTGCTCCTTGTGTGCACTGAGTGCTAGTGCGCAGGCGTAGTAATCCCAGTAAAACTGGATCTAGAAAGATGGCAAGCCTCATGAAACGGTGTATACGAACGTCCATCTTGGATGCTGTCTCTACAGTCTCTTGTGACAAGGTAAGGTTGGTATACAGAAGATAGCCCTATTTGGTAAAAGACCAAGTCCATATTATGGCAAGAACAGCTCAAATAAGCAAAGAGAAATGACAGTCATCATTACTTTAAGACATGAAGGTCAATCAATTGGATGGCCAAGAAGAAGCAAGAAGCTGAAAAGTTACCACCGTTTCATTAGAACTACAACTCCCACCAGCTGTATATCTCACTTTCTCCACTTTTTGGGGGAGGGCATTTTCTAAAAGTACTGTCAGTCAGTAAAAAAAAAAAAAGCGGCCTGTAACTAATGGGTTCTTACCATACTGTAAGTCCTCAGTTCAAACAGGCACACTAAATGTTGTACCATTTTATTTGATCAAATAAAATTGTAAACTTAAGTTTAAAAAAATGAAATGTTGACAATCCAAAAAGTTGTGGAACCAAAATGTATATATTTGTTTATTTCAATTTATTTGAAGAAAAGTGCAAGGGTGCCAATATACTTGGCTGTCACCTTATGATTATAATATCAAGGTAAATAAGAAATTCATTATTTGTAAAATGTTGTACAGATTTTGAGCAATCACTTTATTATAAATCAGTTCCACTATTAAATGTCATGTAATATAATGATAATGGTGTGACAGAGTATAAAAGACACAACTTTGTCATCCAGTGTGAAGAAAATAGGTATTTCTGTGGCATGATTCTCACAGCATATTCTTTAAAGTAGCTGTCCAGTGAAAATCTTGTTTTATTTTTTATCTCATTTGTAAAGCTCATATTCTGTTTGCTAATACCCAAACAATGTTGTTGACTCTTAATTTACCGGTAGGACCTTTTTAATTCTATGAGCAGTACATTTTGCCAATATTTTAGCATTTAGCATTTTTTTTTAAGAGACTGGGTCTTTGTACTGCCCCCCTAGCTCCTGCGTCAGTAGGAGATATATCAGTCTCTAATTTTGTGTGTCTGATAGTTTATATATGAGTAATTAAAACATGACATTAATTGATCTTTCAGTAGTTCATAAAAAGCCTATCTCTATTGGAATGCCATCGAGGCCAGGCATTTTCCCCGTCTGAAAGTAATCAATTGCCAACCATAGTTAGTCCTGTGAAATTAGGCCTTCACAATATATTTTTGTGTAGCAGATAGTCTAACATGATTTTTGGGGAAACGTACAGTACCAGTTAAGAGTTTGGACACATCTACTCATTCAAGGTTTTTTCTTTCTTTTTACTATTTTCTACATTGTAGAATAATATTGAAGACATCAAAACTATGAAATAACACATTCTGAAATCATGTAGTAACCAAAAAAAGTGTTAAACAAATCAAAATATGTTTTATATTTAAGATTCAAAGTAGCCACCATTTGCTTTGATGACAGCTTTGCACACTTGGCATTCTCTCAACCAAATTCACGAGGAATGCTTTTCCAACAGTCTTGAAGGCATTCCCACATATGCTGAGCACTTGTTGGCTGCTTTTCCTTCACTCTGCGGTCCAACTCATCCCAAACCATCTCAATTGGGTGGAGGTCGGGTGATTGTGGAGGCCAGGTCATCTGATGCAGCACTCCATCACTCTCCTTCTTGGTCAAATAGCCCTTACACAGCCTGGTGGTGTGTTGGGTCATTGTCCTGTTGAAAACAAATGATAGTCCCACTAAGCACTAACCAGATGGGATGGCGTATCGCTGCAGAATGCTGTGGTGGCCATGCTGGTTAGTTGTGCCTTGAATTCTAAATAAATCACTGACAATGTCACCAGCAAAGCACCCCCACACCATCACACATTCTCCTCCATGCTTCACGGTGGGAACCACACATGCAGAGATCACCCATTCACCTACTCTGTGTCTCACAAAGACACGGTTGGAACCAAAAATCTAAAATTTGGACTCATCAGACCAAAGGGAAGATTTCCACCAGTCTAATGTCCAATGCTCGTGTTTCTTGGCCCAAGCAAGTCTCTCCAAATTATTGGTGTCCTTTAGTAGTGGTTTCATTGCAGCAAATTGACCATGAAGGCCTGATTCACGCAGTCCTCTGAACAGTTGATGTTGAGATGTGTCTGTTACTTGAACTCTGTAAAGCATTTATTTGGGCTGCAATCTGAGGTGCAGTTAAATCTAATGAACTTATCCTCTGCAGCAGAGGTAACTCTGGGTCTTCCTTTCCTGTGGCGGTCCTCATGAGAGCCAGTTTCATCATAGTGCTTGATGGTTTTTGCGACTGCACTTCAGAAACTTTAAAAGTTCTTGAAATTGTACAAATTGACTGACCATGTCTTAAAGTAATGATGGACTGTCTTTTCTCTTTCCTTATTTGAGCTGTTCTTGCCATAATATGGACTTGGTCTTTTACCAAAGAGGGCTATCTTCTGTATACCACCCCTACCTTGTCACAACACAACTGATTGGCTCGAACGCATTAAGAAGGAAAGAAATTCCACAAATTAACTTTTAACAAGGCACACCTGTTAATTGAAATGCATTCCAGGTGACTACCTCATGAAGCTGGTTGAGAGAATACCAAGAGTATGCAAAGCTGACATTAAGGCAAAGGGTGGCTACTTTAAAGAATCTCAAATATAAAAAATATTTTGATTTGTTTAACACGGTTGGTTACTACATAATTCAATATGTGTTGTTTCATAGTTTTGATGTCTTCACTATTATTCTACAAGGTACAAAACAGTAAAAAGAAAAGAAAAACCCTTGAATGAGTAGGTGTGTCCAAACTTTTGACTGGTACTGTATATCACAAAACTCATCATCAACTCAGGTTGGAGGACCTTACAAGGCCGAGTATAGCCCACAAAGATCTCCGCCACGGCACAACCCAATGGGGGGCGCCAGCCCGGACAGGAAGATCACGTCAGTGACTCCACCCACTCAAGTGACGCACCCCTCCTAGGGACGGCATGGAAGAGCACCAGTAAGCCAGTGACTCAGCCCCTGTAATAGGGTTAGAGGCAGAGAATCCCAGTGGAGAGAGGGGAACCGGCCAGGCAGAGACAGCAAGGGCGGTTCGTTGCTCCAGTGCCTTTCCGTTCACCTTCACATTCCTGGACCAGACTGCACTCAATCTTTGGACCTACTGAAGAGATGAGTCTTCAATAAAGACTTAAAGGTTGAGACAAAGTCTGCGTGTCTCACATGGATAGGCAGACCATTCCATAAAAATAGAGCTCTATAGGAGAAAGCCCTGCCTCCAGCTGTTTGCTTAGGAATTCTAGGGACAGTAAGGAGGCCTGCGTCTTGTGACCATAACGTACGTGTAGGTATGTACGGCAGGACCAAATCGGAAAGATAAGTAAGAGCAAGCCCGTGTAATGCTTTGTAGGTCAGCAGTAAAACCTTGAAATCAGCCCTTGTCTTAACAGGACGCCAGTGTAGAGAGGCTAGCACTGGAGTAATGTAATCACATTTTTTGGTTCTAGTCAAGAATCTAGCAGCCGTGTTTAGCACTAAAATGTAATGTATTTAGTGCTTTATCTGGGTAGCCGGAAAGTAGAGCATTGCAGTAGTCTAACCTAGAAGTGACAAAAGCATGAAAGTTTCAGATTTTTGCAATGTTACGTAGATGGAAAATAGCTGTCCTTGAAACAGTCTTGATATGAGTAACGCCGAGGTCCTTCACAGTTTTATTTGCGACGACTGTACAACTATCAAGACCGGGTGGCGCAGTGGTCTAGGGCACTGCATCGCAGTGCTAGCTGCGCCACCAGAGTCTCTGGGTTCGCGCCCAGGCTGGGCTGGGTTCGCACCCGGGCTCTGTCGCAGCCTGCCGCAACCGGGAGGTCCGTGGGGCGACGCACAATTGGCATAGCGTCGTCCGGGTTAGGGAGGGTTTGGCCGGTAGGGATATCCTTGTCTCAGTATGTAAATAAAAAATAAAAAATGTAATAAAATGTATGCACTCTACTGTAAGTCGCTCTGGATAAGAGCGTCTGCTAAATGACTCAAATGTAAAAGGATTTCTCCATCGTTTGTAACTTTTTTCTGTAGGTTCTTTTTGGTCGGGTTACTGTATTGAATTTGCTCTGGGGAAAAACATTTTTTTTAACTCGGTCTTTCCTGAATAAATAAATCTCCTTTTGTTTTGTGTGTAGATTATTCAGGGATTCTGTAGTACATTCAACACCATTGATGTGTAATGTTAGATGTTCTATTTATGTTGAAATTCTTTTCTCTGTTGACCGATACCGTTTTGATGAAAATGGAATTCAATGGCCTCTAAAGGTACAATAATTGGGTCCACTGAACCAGTATTGTGCAAGAAAAAGTCCTTACTTTGTGTTAAGAAAGTAGTGTCAGTCAATAAACCCTGGTTAAATTTCCAATATGCCTGTCCTCGTGGAAGGTCTGTCATACTTATATGGAGGGATACTGTATAAATTGATGATCTGATCGCATTCAATCCTCAATCAATGGACAGATACTTTAAAACATTTGACAACAAACAAATATAAAACAACTTAAAATATACTGTACAGTGAGCTATTTTATAGATATACTGTATCACAACATTCCGATCTCAGTCCATTGCTCAGCGGATCTTCATGACGAGCCAATTCCAACAAGTAGTGCCACCAAAAAGGCTATATTTCCAAGGAAAAACAAGACCAGCAGTAACAACTCCATTCTTGTCTGGGGGAGAAATGAAAAGTCAAGTACAGCCGTGGCAGACAAAATAGTTGTTATGAATGAGTCACTTACTAATTCACTGACACAATAAGTACATTTAAATGTGTGGGATTAAATGGTGGGATTCAGCGTACCGATTCAGAAGCACTCTCTGCATGATCTAGAAGAACAACCAAAGTTATATTGAAGTATTTGAAAAGAAAAGAGAAACCTGCACACTTCTCTTGCTTGTATCACTTTGTTTATTCAAGCTTACGTGTCGGCCTCTTGTCCTTCGTCAGAGCTTTTGACGTAGGCCAAGAGGCCGACAAAAGTTATATGGCAGATCCACAATATGAGGTTATTCAATATTATAGGGGGCCATATATCATCAACCTGAATTTAACTAAATTAAGATCGATATCATTATGTATTTGATCTCACCATTGAGCTTCCAGCGCATGTGGAGTTCTAGCAGGATGTACATCGTTGCCTCCCATCCAACAAACCCCCCCATCACCTTCAGAAGCCAACCATTCTCAGAGGTGTCAAAATACGACAGCCCAGTGAATATGGCTGCCACTGGAAGATAATGTCAACACAATTACTAACATGGTAGTAGTGCAACAGCAAACATGTTTGACAGATATTGGCTGAGAAGATACGGTACTTTGTACTATGCTAATAAAATCCAACAAAAAACAATGTCATGATCACAGTTCCTTACCAGCTAAAAGTTTTATTGCCACAGCATTCAAAGCATGCGACCAATTGAAGAGGAATCGCCTGTGAAAAAACAATAACACAAAAATAATACATTACCTTGAGAAAACAAGCCACTTTTGGATTTACATACACATGAGCAAACTGACATACACTAGGTATGAGTCTGGAACCCTTACCAGTGATGTTGAGGTCCACATCGGAACATGGCAGCGATTGGCTGGAAGAAGGCCAGGATCATAACGATGCAGCCCAACACAGGATGGGCTCCCTATAAACACAGATGGGCTCCCTATAAACACACTGGGCTCATAAACTGTCTCTCTTAACTATTTCAATTATCTGAGCCTTCCATAATAGAGTAGGTATAAAACTGTAGACGGCACAGCATTTGTCAGATAGGTCTGTTTGTTTTAAATAACAATCGGCGCGCAGTAAAGGTTTATGATACATACCCCACTCCAGCCTCCAACTTCTGAGAAGGCCAAAATGAAGGCGATGATGGTGGCGGCAACAGTGAGTGTCATAAGAGACACGTGCACCTGAGGAACATGCAAGTCAAGAGTACAGATTATATGACATTATTATTTGGAACTAAAAACATTACTAATTTTTATGTTCATTTTCTTATATATATTTGTTTTCTTATTGTTGTTGTATTGTCGAGAAGGAACCTGCAAGTCAGCATATTGTTGGACAGTGTATACCATGTGTATCCCGTACATACGACTAATATAACTTGAAATTTGAAACTTGACGGACGTCAGTCTGCTTGCTTAATTAACAGTATAGCTTCCTCGCCTGCTTGACACACTCTCCCAGTCACGCTATATGTAGAAAAGGCACCAATTCGATAGCAGTGAAAACATTTAAAGTACAATCTAACTTACGGTACAATCTAATTTTGTTACACTAACACATTAGGGACAGTATTATAGAAACTCACCAGAAACCAAACATCTTTCCCAAAATAATGTTTCCCCTTGGCCACACCTTTCAGATACCTGGCTATGATCATTCCCAAACTACCTGTGGTCATCCACGATATCAACATCAGGGAACCTGAAGTACAACAGGATAATAAATCAATCATCCATAATCAATACACAAATCTATAAGCTTGTATATGTAGTTATAATCAGTGTATTACCGTATAACAATTTGTTTGAGGTTATGCATGCAAACTCTTCTCACCAAGGAAACGGCAAGCTTACCATGTGCTTTAATAATAGGTGGCTCTTTTTCACTTTTAACAACTTGAGGACTTGAAATATCCACTTTAGTGTTACTGATGAAGGTGCCAGTGTGAAAGCCGATTGTCCCTGTCAAAGTCAACCGAAAGGTGAAATGGAAGAGAAACAGAATAAAAGGATATTATGAAACATATGACTGCTTGACTGAAGCAGACCGCTTTCTTCATCAGGACCAGGCCCACAATATTTGAATACTTATTAAATAACAGGGCCCGTATTCATAAAATATCTCAGAGTAGGAGTGCTGAGTTAAGATCCCGTCTTCCATGTCCATGTAATGTCACTCATTATTATCTAAAGATGTCATAGCACTATGTAAATAAAATGTCAGAGGGACACAACCACTTCCTTTGTACCAGGACTGGTGCTACAATGTTGTAAACTTTTGGCTCATACTGTACCAGTACTGGAGGGTCCGTGAACGATCATGAGATAGTAGAGGGAACTGGACCCTCCGGATCGCTGAGTTGAAATGGGGTTCCTAGTTGTAAAGGAACAGCTAATGATACTATTATTCACTGAGGATTTAACATCAGAAACATTTCCCTAGAAAAGGACAAACAAGAGACATTTGAGTCATTACCGATTGTTTTGTGAGTCATTATAGCATCAGGGTTGGAGGTACATTCCATTTCAAATCAGTCAAATCAGAACTTTAATTCCAGTCCATATTCAATTTCTATCATCCTCTTAGCTTTTCATATGTCATCATAGCAAGCAAGTACCAGAGGAAGTATGTCCGGTATCTTCCTTCCTGTTGAAAAGGCGTGTTGCAATTGGATGAGCCCGCCACTGTCCCGTCCACAAATATAGATGTCATCATTTCCCTTATGTGATGCAGAGGAAAACAGATTATGAGAGGAACACAATCAACCCTGCACAGGCCACTTGAAGGTGCAGGGTAAAATAAACAAAAATTCATAAAATAAAAATTGCACACTGTTGAATGCTCCTGCAGTTTATTGGCTGCCTTCCAACTGCCCTCATACAATCCCTCTTCGTTTTAAAAATTAACTTGTTCACCGTTTTCATTGAAGTGAAAGTATCTGGACGAGTGCCTCGAAATTTGGATAAGCATATTGAATTGCAGGATGTGCATGCACTACTTCTGAAAAGGCTACATTACCATCATCTGGTCATCTGAGAAGCCGATGGCGATGTAGCCATCTGAAGGGCCAGTCATCTCCAGCTGGACGGCTGTATCACCGGGAGAAGTCATAGCAGACAGGAAGTAACAGTCTGGACTGACCCCAGGGTCACAGTTCAGAGGTTGGCTGAAACAGACCTTAGTGCTGCCACATCCAGTGCTGGAGTTGGACAACTATTACAAACATATTCAATGTTATTGTAAAGCACTTTTGGGACAACTGATGTAAAAAATAAATGTTATTGTTTGTTTGAAAATGTAATATGACAATATTGTCTGAGAGTGAGCGGTAGTAGCCTAGAGGTTAGAGCGTTGGGCCAGTAACTGAAAGGTTGCTAGTTCGAATCCCTGACCCGACAAGGTGAAAAATCTGTTGATCTGCCTTTGAGCAAGGCACTTAACCCTAATTGCTCCAGGGTCGCCGTCAATGACCCCACTCTCGGGGAGTTGGGAAATGCAAAAAACACATTTCCATTTCACACCTCACGCTCGTACAGGTTACCCACTTCTACATGCAATGAAACAGGACAAATACAAATATCCCCTTTTGATAGACTATCAATTACACTTGTGATACATTGTTAAGACAAGTTTATGTTTAGATAAAACATATTTGTACTATTATCTATTACCATAAGTACTAAGGATTTCAATGGAAATACTGAGTACATTTACATGCACACTAATAATTCGATATTAAACTGATTATGGCAGTAGGCCGAGTATGGCATTAGTCATGTAAGCACCTTACTCTGCTTATCTTAATTGGCGTAAATTCATAATCTAAGTAAGCATACGCTGATTAAAACATCTGGTTTCTGAGCAAACTTTTGAATTATTAGGACATGTACACTCATAAAAAAGGGTTCCAAAAGGGTTCTGCAGCTGTCCCCATAGAAGGAGACTTTAAGGTTCCAGGTAGAACCCTTTTTAGTTCCAGGGTAGAACTCTTTTGCGTTCTATGTAGAACCCTCTGTGAAAAGGGTTCTACATGGAACCCAAAATGATTCTACTTGGAACCAAAAGGGTTCTACATGGAACCAAAAGGGGTTCTTCAAAGGGTTCTCCTGTGGGGACAGCCGAATATCCCTTTTGGGTTCTAGATAGCACCTTTGAAGAGTGTAAACACCTTAATCGTAGTTCCAGCAGTGTATTTGATCTGCGCATGTGATAAAATCACCAGTGCAAGCCTCCCTCCTTTGCACGAGTGAAGGGAGTTAAAAATGTCAGAAGTCAGAATCAAATAGGCTTCCCAAAAATAACATGGTAGCACGTATATTTTGATTGGCAATTTTCCACATTTATCAAAGTCCCATCAGTAGCCTGATTTCGTGTTCAAATAAACAGGATTATTAGGGAAATCATTCTTCTTGCAAAGCATGCAAATGTATTAATCAAATTATTATATTAATCTAAATATTCACAATAATCCTATAATGCAAGTTACCAAGGTAGCTTAGCAGTTCAGACGTATTTTTCCGTGTTGTCGTGTCGTGTCCTGTATATATATATATTTACACCTTTTCTTCACATATCTTTTATTTATTTTATTATCCAAGAACTCAACTACAAAAGCTTTCCTGCAAAAGCTTTCCTGCAACCCGCTTCACCAATTACAATAAGTACTATTCACCTCAATCTGAAAATCCATCGTGGAAGATAGCCAGGGGCTAATTCAGAAGCTAGCCTGAAAGCTAATCCAGAAGCTACTCCGATAGCTAGCCAGAAGCTAATCTGTAGCTGCCCCGAAATTAGCCGGTTTGCTGGCTAGCGTTGGTGTTTCAGCTGCCCACGTTTTGCGGTCATCAGCTATTCCTCTAGCTCGATAATCTACCGGCACTTTAGTGCAACGCGACTCGGACCGGAGCATTCCGGGACTTTTTTTCTCTCAGTTTCCCCGGATTCCAACCGCAGCCTCAGCCTCTATTTTGCACCTTGATTTCGCAGCTAGCTAGCTGCATACCGTGTGACTATTGGCTTACGTCGACCCCGGAGCTAACTCAAATCATGCTGGAGCTAGCCAGCTGAGGAGTTCCATCACCATCCGGACCCGCTTCTTTGTTGCTGCTGCAGATACGGAACCCCACCGGGCCTTCACGACTGACTGCCGACGTTATCTGCCCGAGGGATTTATCCAACCGGCACCTCCGTCCCGGCGTTACCTGAACGCTCATCTGAGGCCCGCTAATCGTTAGCTGTCTTATCGGCTGCTATCTGAACAAAACCCCACTACACGGAACCTACCGACGGAAACGCACGAGGTATCTACAAACAGACCTCCATCCTATGCTGCTACCGATAGCCATATACCCGGCCAGCTGTCTGGATCGCCACGACCCCAACCAACCTCTACTCACTGGACCCTTATTTATCACTCGATTAAGCTTGCCTCTCCTTAATGTAAATATGCCTTGTCCATTGCTGTTCTGGTTAGCGTTTATTGGCTTATTTCACTGTAGAGATTCTAGCCCTGCTCTCTATACCATATCCAACCCTGCAGTTCCACCACCCACATATGCGATGACATCACCTGGTTTCAATGATGTTTCTAGAGACAAGATCTCTCTCATCATCACTCAATACCTAGGTTTACCTCCACTGTATTCACATCCTACCATACCTTTGTCTGTACATTATTCCTTTAAACTATTTTATCGCCCCCAGAAACTTCCTTTTACTCTCTGCTCTGGTAGCTCTAGGCGACCAATTCTCATAGCTTTTAGCCGTACTATTATCCTACTTCTCCTCTGTTCCTCTGGTGATGTAGAGGTGAATCCAGGCCCTGCAGTACCTGGCTCCACTCCTATTCCCCAGGCGCTCTCTTTTGATGACTTCTGTAACCGTAATAGCCTTGGCTTCATGCATGTTAACATTAGGAGCCTCCTCCCTAAGTTTGTTTTGTTCACTGCTTTAGCACACTCTACCAACCCGGATGTATTAGCCGTGTCTGAATCCTGGCTTAGAAAGACCACCAAAAATTCAGACATTTTTATCCCCAATTACAATATTTTCAGACAAGATAGAACGGCCAAAGGGGGCGGTGTTGCAATCTACTGCAAAGACTGCCTGCAGAGTTCTGTTATACTATCCAGGTCTGTTCCCAAACAATTTGAACTTCTACTTTTAAAAATCCACCTCTCTAAAAACAAGTCTCTCACCGTTGCCGCCTGCTATAGACCACCCTCTGCCCCCAGCTGTGCTCTGGACACTATATGTGAACTGATTGCCCCCCATCTATCTTCAGAGCTCGTGCTGCTAGGCGACCTAAATTTGAACATGCTCAACACCCCAGCCACCCTACAATCTAAGCTTGATGCCCTCAATCTCACACAAATTATTAATGAACCTACCAGGTACCACCCCAATTCCGTAAACACGGGTACCCTCATAGATATCATCCTAACAAACTTGCCCTCCAAATACACCTCTGCTGTTTTTAACCAAGATCTCAGCGATCACTGCCTCATTGCCTGCATCCGTAATGGGTCAGCGGTCAAACGACCTCCACTCATCACTGTCAAACGCTCCCTGAAACACTTCAGCGAGCAGGCCTTCCTAATTGACCTGGCCGGGGTATCCTGGAAGGATATTGATCTCATCCCGTCAGTAGAGGATGCCTGGTCATTTTTTAAAAATGCCTTCCTCACCATCTTGAATAAGCATGCCCCATTCAAGAAATTTAGAACCAGGAACAGATATAGCCCTTGGTTCTCTCCTGACCTGACTGCCCTTAACCAACAGAAAAACATCCTATGGCGTTCTGCATTAGCATCGAACAGCCCCCGTGATATGCAACTTTTCAGGGAAGCCAGAAACCAATATACACAGGCAGTTAGAACAGCCAAGGCTAGCTTTTTCAAGCAGAAATTTGCTTCCTGCAACACAAATTCAAAAAAGTTCTGGGACACCGTAAAGTCCATGGAGAATAAGATCACCTCCTCCCAGCTTCCAACCGCTCTGAAGATAGGAAACACTGTCACCACCGACAAATCCACTATAATTGAGAATTTCAATAAGCATTTTTCTACGGCTGGCCATGCTTTCCACCTGGCTACCCCTACCCCGGACAACAGCACTGCCCTCCCCTCTGCTACTCGCCCAAGCCTTCCCCATTTCTCTTTCTCCCAAATTCAGTCAGCTGATGTTCTTAATGAGCTGCAAAATCTGGACCCTTACAAATCAGCCGGGCTAGATAATCTGGACCCTTTCTTTCTAAAACTATCTGCTGAAATTGTTGCCACCCCTATTACTAGCCTCTTCAACCTCTCTTTCGTGTCGTCTGAGATCCCCAAAGATTGGAAAGCAGCTGCGGTTATCCCCCTCTTCAAAGGGGGGGACACCCTTGACCCTAACTGCTACAGACCTATATCTATCCTACCCTGCCTTTCTAAGGTCTTCGAAAGCCAAGTCAACAAACAGATTACCGACCATTTCGAATCACACCACACCTTCTCCGCTATGCAATCTGGTTTCAGAGCTGGTCATGGGTGCACCTCAGCCACGCTCAAGGTCATAAACGATATCGTAACCGCCATCGATAGGAAACAATACTGTGCAGCCGTATTCATTGACCTGGCCAAGGCTTTTGACTCTGTCAATCACCACATCCTCATTGGCAGACTCGACAGCCTTGGTTTCTCTAATGATTGCCTCGCCTGGTTCACCAACTACTTCTCTGATAGAGTTCAGTGTGTCAAATCGGAGGGTCTGTTGTCCGGGCCTCTGGCAGTCTCTATGGGGGTGCCACAGGGTTCAATTCTTGGACCGACTCTCTTCTCTGTTTACATCAATGATGTCGCTCTTGCTGCTGGTGATTCTCTGATCCACCTCTACGCAGACGACACTATTCTGTATACTTCTGGCCCTTCTTTTGACACTGTGTTAACAACCCTCCAGGCGAGCTTCAATGCCATACAACTCTCCTTCCGTGGCCTCCAACTGCTCTTAAATACAAGTAAAACCAAATGCATGCTCTTCAACCGATCGCTGCCTGCTCCTGCCCGCCTGTCCAACATCACTACTTTGGACGGCTCTGACTTAGAATATGTGGACAACTACAAATACCTAGGTGTCTGGTTAGACTGTAAACTCTCCTTCCAGACCCACATCAAACATCTCCAATCCAAAGTCAAATCTAGAATTGGCTTCCTATTCCGCAACAAAGCATCCTTTACTCATGCTGCCAAACATACCCTTGTAAAACTGACCATCCTACCAATCCTCGACTTCGGTGATGTCATTTACAAAATAGCCTCCAAAACCCTACTCAATAAATTGGATGCAGTCTATCACAGTGCCATCCGTTTTGTCACCAAAGCCCCATATACTACCCACCACTGCGACCTGTACACTCTCGTTGGCTGGCCCTCGCTTCATACTCGTCGCCAAACCCATTGGTT
Organism: Salvelinus fontinalis; assembly: GCF_029448725.1. Lineage (NCBI taxonomy): Eukaryota > Metazoa > Chordata > Actinopteri > Salmoniformes > Salmonidae > Salvelinus > Salvelinus fontinalis. Next base: position 11,813,985 of record NC_074675.1, on the reverse strand, counting down.
CCAGGTCATCTACAAGACCCTGCTAGGTAAAGTCCCCCCTTATCTCAGCTCGCTGGTCACCATAGCAGCACCTACCCGTAGCACGCGCTCCAGCAGGTATATCTCTCTAGTCGCCCCCAAAACCAATTCTTCCTTTGGACGCCTCTCCTTCCAGTTCTCTGCTGCCAATGACTGGAACGAACTACAAAAATCTCTGAAACTGGAAACACCTATCTCCCTCACTAGCTTTAAGCACCAGCTGTCAGAGCAGCTCATAGATTACTGCACCTGTACATAACCCATCTACAATTTAGCCCAAACAACTACCTCTTTACCTACTGTATTTATTTATTAATTTATTTTGCTCCTTTGCACCCCATTATTTCTGTCTCTACTTTGCACTTTCTTCCAATGCAAACCAACCATTCCAGTGTTTTTTTTTTTAGTTTTTATTTTACCTGCTGTGTTGTACTCACTTCGCCTCCATGGCCTTTTTATATTTTTATTTATTTATACATATATCTGTTTGCCTTCACCTCCCTTATCTCACCTCACTTGCTCACATTGTATATAGACTTATTTTTTTATCTTTTTCACTGTATTATATGTTTGTTTTTACTCCATGTGTAACTATGTGTTGTTGTATGTGTCGAACTGCTTTGCTTTATCTTGGCCAGGTCGCAATTGTAAATGAGAACGTGTTCTCAATTTGCCTACCTGGTTAAATAAAGGTTAAATAAATAAAAAAAAAAATAAATAAATAAAAAATGTAATCTTACTCACTTTTGAGGATGAGGCGAAGGAGGAGGTAGAGGGGATGGATATGGATATGTTGTTAGTTGAGGGTGCAGCAGCAACGTTGTATGTAACTGGAGAACTTCTCACTCCAACCCAGAAGGTGGAGTAATCTTTTACAAAGGATGCACTGTAGAAATGGCATGGCAGAACAATAGTAAAGCAATGTAATAACATTAAGGGATGGATTTTTCATTGAAAGTGTGCTTTAGTCAAGAACGAGGCTTAATCTGTGTACCGGAAACCGGGCCCCAGGGTATAAGACGTGAACATTCTGCTTCACAAGCTAGGGGATATTGGATGGGTGAATCACCTGAATTGGATGGAGTTGAGGTTGCCTGATATGTCGGCCCTCCATATTCCCTGGATGGAGGATTTAGGTGAATCTGATGTGTGAGAAACTGCAGAATTCTGAGAAAAGGAAGGAGAAAAAAAGGATCCAGGAAGATTTAGTTTTATTCAGATGCAACAGTGTGATTCCATGCCAGGGAGACCCAAAGATATTTAGGGTTTCTTAGATTGTTCTGGCTATTCTCACATAAACATTTAATTGGGAGGAGGGATGTTTGTTATGCTTTTTACATTTGTATTAAAACAATTAGGTGGGGGGGGGGGGGTGGCATCATGATGAAAGTGGCCACTTTAGGCCCTTTTAGACCTACAGTGCATTATTGGGAAAGTATTCAGACCCCTTGACTTTTTCCAAATAATGTTATTTTACAGCCTTAATCTAAAATGTATTAAATTAAATGTTTTCCTTGTCAATCTACACACAATACCCAATAATGACAAAGTGAAAACAGGTTTTTAGAAATTCCTTATTTACATAAGTATTCAGAGCTTTTTCCATAGAGCCTCTAAATTGAGCTAAGGTGCATCCCTGTTTCCATTGATCATCCTTGAGATGTTTCTACAACTTGATTGGAGTCCACCTGTGGTAAATTAAATTAATTGGACATGATTTGGAAAGGCACACACCTGGCTGTATAAGGTCCAACAATTGACATTGCATGTCAGAGCAAAAACCAAGCCATTAAGTCGAAGGAATTGTCCGTAGAGCTCTGAGACAGGATTGTGTCGAGGGAAGGGTACCACAACATTTCTGCAGCATTGAAGGTCCCCAAGAACACAGTGGCCTCCATCATTCTTAAATGGAAGACGTTTGGAACAACCAAGACTCTTCCAGAAGCTGGCCGCCTGGCCAAACTGAGCAATCGGGGGAGAAGGTCCTTGGTCAGGGAGGTGACCAAGAACCCGATGGTCAGTCTGACAGAGCTCAAGAGTTCCTCTGTGGAGATGGGATAACCTTCTAGAAGGACAACCATCTCTGAGTGGCCAGACGGAAGCCACTCCTCAGTAAAAGGCACATGACAGCCTGCTTGGAGTTTGCCAAAAGGCACCTGAAGGACTCTCAGACCATGAGAAACAAGAATCTTTGGTCTGATGAAAGCAAGATTGAACTATTTGGCCTGAATGCAAAGCGTCATGTCTGGAGGAAACCTGGCACCATCGCTATGGTGAAACTTGGTGGTGTCAGCATCATTATTTCCGTTTTTTAAAAACCTATTTTTGCTTTGTCATTATGGGGTATTGTGTGTAGATTGAGGAGGACAACTTAATCCATTTTAGAATAAGGCTGTCACGTAACAAAATGTCAAGGGGTCTGAATACTTTCCGAATGCACTGTATACATGCCTCCTGTAAGATCCTATGATCCGTGAACCGTACATGTTACAGACAACATCTGTGTCATTATACTCCTGATGGTGTGCTCCAAAATATGGAGTATGTCTCGATTCTGATATTCAAAAATATACTTTAATTTATTCAACATTCAAAACATGAATATCTCAAAAGACATTCGTCTTCAAAGAAAGCAGAGCGCGCTCCCACTTTCCAAGGGGAAACCACAGAGCAGGCTCAACTCTCCCGACTTCTCAGTCTACTTGTCCCAGGAAATAGGGGAACCCTTAAGGTGCCTGCTACAATCAGGTTTCTGAGTTTTACTTGGTTACATTCAGGAAGAAAAAGAAAATCACCCCAACACTCTGGGACCTGTGGTGCCACCTTTGAGTTATGATACATTTTATGAGCACCACCAACACAGTGAATGGGAAAATGGATTCAAAGGAAACTCCGTCTGCTGGTGATTTTCCGAATGTGCAATCATAAAGGTCGCCGGAACTGTTCCCACCTGAGATTCAGGCAGTATATATACAGTACCAGTCAAAAGTTTGGACACACCTACTTATTCAAGGATTTTTCTGTATTCTTACTATTTTCTACATTGTAGAATAACAGTGAAGACATCTAAACTATGAAATAACACATATGGAATCATGTAGCAACCAAAGAAGTGTTAAACAAATCAAAATATATTTTATATTTGAGATTATTCAAAGTAGCCACCCTTTGCCTTGATGAAAGCTTTGCACACTCTTGGCACTCTCTCAACCAGCTTCATGAGGTAGTTATCCGGAATGCATTAACAGGTGTGCCTTGTTAAAAGTTTCCTTCTTAATGCATTTGAGCCAATCAGCTTTGTTGTGACAAGGTAGGGGTGGTATACAGAAGATAGCCCTATTTGATCAAATACTTACCTAGTTAAATAAAGGTGAAATAAAAAATAAAAATGTAACTTAGCCCGAAGACCCGACATTGACTTGCATAGAATTCTACTTTGGGCAGATATGTGCGTTTGGTTGAGCAAAGTTTCCTCTCATGACCTCTACCAGCCAGAATTATTAATAAAATGATACTTTACCGGTTGTCCGTGAGGTTGGTCCTTTAGCAGGTAAGAATGTGACATCAAATATCGACAGAGTAGTGTTATCAACCTGACCTTCAGTATGCTGGTCTGTATTTAATTTTTATTTACATTTTTTATTTTCAATACTGATGCAATTCACATGTGACAAACACTTGCACAATATGGCCGAGCCTAGCCGAACTTCCAGCTGATTGCGAGGAAACGTTCCCTTTGTCGACTATATTCAGCTATTGTTTACATATTGTGCATCAAGCGCAATGCGTCAATAGATTGAAAATACAAGAGACAGAACCTACCTGCGCCACAAACATTTGCGTAAGGTAAAGGTTTTCAGACCTGCGTGAGCTGCCAATGGAATCATCAGATACAACCAGAGAAGGTCCATGTGAGCAGCCGACTGAAGGAGCGGCTGGAGAACTGGTGGAGGGCCCAGAACCACATCCAACCATGGTAGCCTGGAGAGGCGGGACAAAGACCTCAAGCAGGAGTTCCGGGGTCTATGACAATCTAACCTCACATCTCTCACGTCTCCCAAGCTGAGCTTGCCAGCCAGAGCCCATGAATGGGTCTGCCAACACCAAGTCGACTGAGGGTTGACATAGCAAGGACTTCAACTCCACAGCAGGGTTTTGAAGTAGCAATGATGTTAACCTCAACCTCAACCGTAGCACCAGGAGACCAGTCCAGCAGCACCAATGTCAACCCTCCAGCATTCCTGAGGAAGGAGCCGAAAATGCCTTCTTACCAGCAGAGGGTGGACATTGAAAACAACCTGCTGAGGTTTTTAACAAATGGCCAAGGCGTGGCGGTGGCAAGAGGAAGAGTGGGCTGCTGTCTAAATCCATTGCTCAAGGGAAAGGCCATAGAGGCTTGCAGAGCAACTGATGAGGGGTTGTCCATAGTCTACAAGGACCTGAAGGAAGCACTGCTGGTGAAGTTGGACATCTCTCCAGAGACCTACCTTCAACGCTTCAGAGCTGGATCGACACCATCGGGAGAGTCACAGACGAATACTTCCCACCGCCTCAGGGACTTCTACTGCTGATGGGTTCGACAGGGGGAGGCACAGGACAAGATCAGTGAGGTCGTCATCCTCAAGCAACTTCTACAAGATCTGTCACACAACACTCGGACCTGGGTCCGAGAGTACGAGCCCAAGGATGGGCTTATGGCGGCCAAGCTGGCACTGCAGTGCCTCAACATACGAAAAGGAGCCCATCACAACCTGCAGCATCCACTCCAAGAAGCTTCAGAGGCATAAGGGACACCAGGAACACCAAAGATGGTGGAGGTAACTCTGGGGGGGTTGTAAATAAGGGATCGTGCAGTTTGTTCAGATGGGAGGGACCTGTTTTTATTGTCAGCAGCAAGGGCACAAAGCTTCAATGTGTCCACCACGTAAGTCCAAGCTCTCAGGTTTACTGTTAAGTGCCCAGAGAGTGAGATGGTGTTCAGGATAGGCAGAGTGGGGGAGAGTCAGTCTTGCTACCTGTGAAAGCTAATGGTCAAAGTCTCACTGAAGTGCTTGACACTAGTAGTTCCCTGTCTCTGATGCAGACCTTTGGAAAATATACATTTTAAAAACTCAAATAAATCAATTTAATATAACCTACACAATCACAATAAATCCATAATTTATTTAAGGCAGGTCTAAAGAAACATGATATGAAGAAAATGTAGTCTATTTCAGAAGAACCAATTAGCATATTCTGAGTCGTCCATATGTTAGGCCCTGATCTGGCAATGTCATATGGCTGTGGGCTACAATAGCTAATTTAATATTTCCTGTGGCATTATTTAAAAATATTTTATAGTAAGAAGAATACAATTCAACATAGCTGAATAAATAGAAATTATATTTCCGAGGGAGTGTGTAAATGCGGCTATTCTATGTTGAGAGGTTAACAAAGTGATCATTAGAAACAGGTCCTCCTATATGCTTAATTTAGAGTTAATTATGCAACTTTAGTTGTGATACAAACCTTAGGCTATACAGTGCCTTCAGAAAGTATTCACACCCCTTGACTTTTTCCACATTTTGTTGTGTTACAAAGTGGGATTAAAATTGATTTGTCATTTTTTTGTCAACGATCTACACAAAATTCTCTAATGTCAAAGTGGAAGAAAAAGTCTAACATTGTAAAAGATAAAAGATTAATGAAAAATAAAACACTAATATATCGTGATTAGATAAGTATTCAACCCTCTGAGTCAATACAAGTTAGAATCACCTTTGGCAGCGTTTACAGCTGTGAGTCTTTCTGGGTAAGTCTATAAGAGCTTTCCACACCTGGATTGTGCAACATTTTCCCATTATTATTTTCAAAATTATTCATGTTTTGTCAAATTGGTTGCTGATCATTGCTAGACAACCATTTTCAGGTCTTGCCATAGATTTTTCAAGCAGATTTTAAAAAAAGGATCGGACCCTTTTTTAAAAATATTTTCTTGCCCAAATCTAACTGCCTGTAGCTCAGGACCTGAAGCAAGGATAGGCATATTCTTGATACCATTTGAAAGGAAATACTTTGAAGTTTGTGGGAAATGTTCTTGTTACTTACAACCTCATGCTAATCACATTAGCCTACGTTAGCTCAACCGGGGGGGGCACCGATCCTGTAGAAGTTAAGTCAAAACTGTAACTCTACCACTCCGGAACATTCACTGTCATCTTGGTAAGCAACTCCAGTGTAATTTTGGCCTTTTGTTTTAGGTTCTTGTCCTGATGAAAGGTGAATTCATCTCCCAGTGTCTGAGGAAAAGCAGACTGAACCAGGTTTTCCTCTGGGATTTTGCCAGTGCTTAGCTCCTTTTCCGTTTATTTTTATCGTGAAAAACTCCCCAATCCTTAACGATTACAAGCATACCCATAACATGATGCAGCCAGCACTATGCTTGAAAATATGTAGCGTGGTACTCAGTAATGTGTTGTATTTGCCCCAAATTTGTTTTCAGGACAAAAAGTGAATTGCAAACAGAATGCATGTTTTGGAATACTTCTTATTCTGTAAATGCTTCCGTCTTTTCACTGTGTCAATTAGATTAGTATTGTGGATTAACTACAATGTTGCTGATCCATCCTCAGTTCTCCTATCACAGCCATTAAAGTCTCCTGCGCAATGTTTATAATCGGAGGCGGAGCCTGTCTGCATAGCTTGCTCACCCGCAGCTCACCAGCTGATGTAGGCTGTGTGTGGTGCATCCTTCCGAACGCTGTTGTGCTCATTAATTGTGCTCATCACTGAAAAGCTCTCAATCTCTCCAAAAACTCTCATTCCATTCAATTTAGTAGTCAGATTTTAGTCACAGAGATCATTTTGTTTCGTCTCGTTTTAGTCAAATGAAATGAAAAGTAATTGTTGCTTAGGTATAGTTTTTTTCTGGGTCTATTTAGTTAGCTATAGTCTTGTCAGTTGCCACTGAAAAATAAGTGTTTCACATATTTTAGTCACTATTTTTATCTACACTGATTATGCACAATTACAGGATGTGCTCTCCTAACACACACACAGTTTTCTATTGTTATCCTTGTGGGAACCAAAGAATTGATTCCCATCCAAAATCCTATTTTCCCTAACCCTAAATCTAACCCTAACCTAACCATAACCCTAAACCCCTAAAAGTATACCTAATCGTAACTCCTAACTCCAACCCTAATTGTAACCCTAAACCTAATCCCTAAGCCTAAAATAGGGTTTTTCCTCATGGGGACCGGCAAAATGTCCCCAAATTTTCCTTGTTTTACCTTGCCCACAAGGATAGTTAAACAAACACACACAACCTTATATAAATATATCCTTTTTCTCAGCCACTTTACCCTTGTTTGTATGCTTTTAACTACCTCATCTACAGTTGAAGTCGGAAATTTACATATACTTAGGTTGGAGTCATTAAAACTTGTTTTTCAACCACTCCACAAATTTCTTGTTCACAAACTATAGTTTTGGCATGTCGGTTAGGACATCTACTTTTGTGCATGACACAAGTAACTTTTCCAACAATTGTTTACAGACAGATAATTTCACTTATAATTCATTGTATATCAATTCCAGTGGGTCAGAAGTTTACATACCCTAAGTTGACTGTGCCTTTAAACAGCTTGGAAAAATCCAGAAAATGATGTCATGGATTTAGAAGCTTCTATTATTCTGACATTTCACATTCTTAAAATAAAGTGGTGATCCTATCCTAATTTTTACTAGGATTAAATGTCAGGAATTGTGAAAAACTGACTTTGAATGTATTTGGCTAAGGTGTATGTAAACTTCCGACTTCAACTATATCACCAGTGTCCCTGCAGTCATATCAGTACATTCTTGTGTTCTTTCTCAACTGGCATTGACACTTACATTTATTTGTATTTTTTACTTCTATATTGACACTGCTATTTTAGATTTTTATACTGCATTGTTAAAGGTTTTCAGTGTAGACTTACAGATTCTACTCTACCCGACAGGGTAGCAGGAGGACCCATGCAGGAACACGGAATAACTGATCTGTTTTGGAGTGTTTATCCGAGTGGATAAAAATAATAATACAAAAAAAAGTTATGCCCCCCCCCCCCCCACTACTAAAACCAAAGTTACGCCCCTGGTTATATGTAATACTGTAGCTCTCATAACATAACAGAAAAGCAGGCAATAGGTCAGGTGGTAATAGATAGGTGGGAATAAACAGAATGAAATGGAATTATACAGTCTCTATGGGAATAGACTCACAGGTAGTCCGTTGCAGGTGAGTAGCTGGGCCTCTCCACTTGTTACAGTGAAGGATCCCAGAGGCCTGCTTCCTCCAACCTCTCTGGCTTGTAACATAAACCCAATGAATGGAGTGGAAGCTGCCAGGAGCCTGACTGTAAACAACAGTGTTTAGTTGATTTAAACAACACCATAGAAAATGGAGACCGTTATTAATTCCATATCTACATTTCAGCATATCTACCTATAACAGCCAAACCATAGATAGATTAATAAAGCCTATATGCCTAGTAGTGAGGGTTCAATATCTCTGCATGAACCTTCCAGTAATAGAGAAAACTACATGATGTCTCACCTATGATTTCATCGCCCTCCTTAAAGCTGAATCGGTCAGTGGTGACAGAGAATGGAGCGGGATTTTGCTGCGCACCTTTTTTGTGCTGCGGTGTCATATTGTCACACGCCCCAGTCACCTTTCCGGAGCTGTAGCACTGCACCGCACGCAGATAACACGCCAATAACACAATGATAAATATGTATCGTTCCATTTAGATTAAATTATTAAAACGAAAACTGTAAAAAAAAAAATGCCTACTGATGGAGACCATAACCCACCGATGCCGGAAAATTGTGAAGTTTGGGTGAGGGGTAGAATTTGTATTATAGTGCCTTGTGGGTGGAGAGTAGACTAGTCGCGACAGGTTATGCTGCGTTCATAACCAAGTGGGATGGTGGAAATTACCAATTGTGACGTCGTAAATATTAGTTGGATGCATTCACTCCTTGATAGAATGCTGATTGGCTAATGGCCAAGTTCGCCAACAAGCTCTGTCAACCATAAACTTAAAGTACAGCCATTATGCTTGTAAACAAATGATAGTGTTCAAAAACCACATTAATAGATTGTTTTTAAGAAATTGTGTTTTGTTGTTGCATTTAACTGCCGAAAATGCTGTTATCGAGGTCACTTCCTTGACTTCAGAGGTCAGCATGTGGGAGAAGTCGGAGCTCAGGTATGATAGACGAGTTTTCCTTTCGTAATTACCAGTTGGAGGGGCATTCAAGTGGATTTTTCAGAGTGGTATGGGTAAATACCACCTTCCCACTGGGTCATGAATGCAGGGTATAACAGGTTGCTTCCATAGAGATGTGTAGAGCTCGAAACTTTGGGCTTCTTGCCCAAATTTGCCATCTACAAATTATTTGTTATTATGTTCCGGCCCCTTGACCATCCACTCAAGAAAAGAAAAATGGCCCGTGGCTGAATCTAGTTCCCATCCAATTGACTACTTTAAAATTGTGAAAGTCCTCAATGGTGCTGCCCATGCTAAAACTGGCTTTTGGGTACTCGAGACCTCTATAGAGTACCACAGTATGAGTCGTAATACCCATAGAACCTAGCGGTCAAACAGGAAAAAGGTTCCAATTGTTTTTCCACCATTCATTTTTCCCATAGGGGATTTTAGAAACATTTAAAATAAGAGCTGGGGTTTCATGTAGGCTTACTCTGGTGTGATGTTTTGATAACCCTGTAAATCTCTTGGACAAGTTGACATTTATCAAAATTCCCTGTTTGACCGCTAGGTTTTATGGGTATTAGTTCACCTCCACTGTGGGGCTGTATGCATCTCTATGGTTGCTTCCCACAATACCGTACCAATGTTCCTTCCAGGCTTACAGTTTTCTACATTAGCTTTGGTGCAATTATCACAAGTATGTGGTGAATTTTCTACACTCTTAGTACAAAAATCCAAACCGATAACTGTAATCAAATGAAACAAAGGAATTGAATGAAACGTAACGTTTAGCAGCCACTAGTTTGAATCAATCTTGAGCATTTTGCCATTGGTTCTCATCGACATCACAGTAACTCTCCTCATTGTTCATACACCTGGGGGAAAAAAACATCAAGCCTCAAATACAGTACCAGTCAAAACGTTGGACACCTACTCATTCCAGGGTTTTTCTTTATTTGTGCTATTTTCTACATTGTAGAATAACAGTGAAGACATCAAAACTATGAAATAACACATATGGAATCATGTAGTAACCAAAACAAGTGTTAAACAAATAAAAAATATATTTTTGATTCTTCAAAGTACCCTTTGCCTTACATTTACATTTTACATTTAAGTCATTTCGCTGACGCTCTTATCCAGAGCGACTTACATTTTACCTTTTTATTTTTTATTTAACTAGGCAAGTCAGTTAAGAACAAACTCTTATTTTCAATGACGGCCTAGTGAAAGAGTGGGTTAACTGCCTTGTTCAGGGGCAGAACGGCAGATTTGTACCTTGTCAGCTCGGGGATTTGAACTTGCAACCTTTTGGTTACTAGCCCAACGCTCTAACCACTAGCCTTGATGACAGCTTTGCGCACTCTTGGCATTCTCTCAACCAGCTTCACCTGGAATGCTTTCCCAACAGTCTTGAAACAGTTCCCACATATGCTGAGCACTTGTTTGCTGATTTTCCTTCACTCTGCGGTCCAACGCATCCCAAACCATCTCAATTGGGTTGAGGTCAGGTGATTGCGGAGGCCAAGTCATCTGATACAGCACTCCATCCCTCCTTTGTCAAATAGCCCTTACACAGCCTGACTTGCCTAGTTAAATAAAGGTTAAATAAAATAAATTTACACAGTCTGGAGGTGTGTTGGGTCATTGTCCTGTTGGAAAAACAAATGATAGCCCCACTAAGCGCAAACCAAATTTAGCAGACGCTCTTATCCAGAGCGACTTACAAATTGGTGCATTCACCTTATGATATCCAGTGGAACAACCACTTTACAATAGTGCATCTAAATCTTTTAAGGGGGGGTTAGAAGGATTACTTTATCCTATCCTAGGTATTCCTTAAAGAGGTGGGGTTTCAGGTGTCTCCGGAAGGTGGTGATTGACTCCGCTGACCTGGCGTCGTGAGGGAGTTTGTTCCACCATTGGTGTGCCAGAGCAGCGAACAGTTTTGACTGGGCTGAGCGGGAACTGTACTTCCTCAGAGGTAGGGAGGCGAGCAGGCCAGAGGTGGATGAACGCAGTGTCCTTGTTTGGGTGTAGGGCCTTATCAGAGCCTGAACGTACGGAGATGCTGTTCCCCTCACAGCTCCGTAGGCAAGCACCATGGTCTTGTAGCGGATGCGAGCTTCAACTGGAAGCCAGTGGAGAGAGCGGAGGAGCGGGGTGACGTGAGAGAACTTGGGAAGGTTGAACACCAGACGGGCTGCGGCGTTCTGGATGAGTTGTAGGGGTTTAATGGCACAGGCAGGGAGCCCAGCCAACAGCGAGTTGCAGTAATCCAGACGGGAGATGACAAGTGCCTGGATTAGGACCTGTGCCGCTTCCTGTGTGAGGCAGGGTCGTACTCTGTGGATGTTGTAGAGCATGAACCTACAGGAACGGGCCACCGCCTTGATGTTAGTTGAGAACGACAGGGTGTTGTCCAGGATCACGCCAAGGTTCTTAGTACTCTGGGAGGAGGACACAATGGAGTTGTCAACCGTGATGGCGAGATCATGGAACGGGCAGTCCTTCCCCGGGAGGAAGAGCAGCTCCGTCTTGCCGAGGTTCAGCTTGAGGTGGTGATCCGTCATCCACACTGATATGTCTGCCAGACATGCAGAGATGCGATTCGCCACCTGGTTATCAGAAGGGGGAAAGGAGAAGATTAATTGTGTGTCGTCTGCGTAGCAATGATAAGAGAGACCATGTGAGGATATGACAGAGCCAAGTGACTTGGTGTATAGCGAGAATAGGAGAGGACCTAGAACAGAGCCCTGGGGGACACCAGTGGTGAGAGCACGTGGTGCGGAGACAGATTCTCGCCGCGCCACCTGGTAGGAGCGACCTGTCAGGTAGGACGCAATCCAAGCGTGGGCCGCGCCGGAGATGCCCAACTCGGAGAGGGTGGAGAGGAGGATCTGATGGTTCACAGTATCAGAGGCAGCCGATAGGTCTAGAAGGATGAGAGCAGAGGAGAGAGAGTTAGCTTTAGCAGTGCGGAGCGCCTCCGTGACACAGAGAAGAGCAGTCTCAGTTGAATGACTAGTCTTGAAACCTGACTGATTTGGATCAAGAAGGTCATTCTGAGAGAGATAGCAGGAGAGCTGGCCAAGGACGGCACGTTCAAGAGTTTTGGAGAGAAAAGAAAGAAGGGATACTGGTCTGTATCCGTTGACATCGGAGGGATCGAGTGTAGGTTTTTTCAGAAGGGGTGCAACTCTCGCTCTCTTGAAGACGGAAGGGACGTAGCCAGCGGTCAAGGATGAGTTGATGAGCGAGGTGAGGTAAGGGAGAAGGTCTCCGGAAATGGTCTGGAGAAGAGAGGAAGAGATAGGGTCAAGCGGGCAGGTTGTTGGGCGGCCGGCCGTCACAAGACGCGAGATTTCATCTGGAGAGAGAGGGGAGAAAGAGGTCAAAGCACAGGGTAGGGCAGTGTGAGCAGAACCAGCGGTGTCGTTTGACTTAGCAAACGAGGATCGGATGTCGTCGACCTTCTTTTCGAAATGGTTGACGAAGTCATCCGCAGAGAGGAAGGAGGGGGGTTGGGGGGCGGATTTAGGAGGGAGGAGAAGGTGGCAAAGAGCTTCCTAGGGTTAGAGGCAGATGCTTGGAATTTAGAGTGGTAGAAAGTGGCTTTAGCAGCAGAGACAGAAGAGGAAAATGTAGAGAGGAGGGAGTGAAAGGATGCCAGGTCCGCAGGGAGGCGAGTTTTCCTCCATTTCCGCTCGGCTGCCCGGAGCCCTGTTCTGTGAGCTCGCAATGAGTCGTCGAGCCACGGACCAGGAGGGGAGGACCGAGCCGGCCTGGAGGATAGGGGACATAGAGAGTCAAAGGATGCAGAAAGGGAGGAGAGGAGGGTTGAGGAGGCAGAATCAGGAGATAGGTTGGAGAAGGTTTGAGCAGAGGGAAGAGATGATAGGATGCAAGAGGAGAGAGTAGCGGGGGAGAGAGAGCGGTTGGGACGGCGTGATACCATCCGAGTAGGGGCAGAGTGGGAAGTGTTGGATGAGAGCGAGAGGGAAAAGGATACAAGGTAGTGGTCGGAGACTTGGAGGGGAGTTGCAATGAGATTAGTGGAAGAACAGCATCTAGTAAAGATGAGGTCAAGCCTATTGCCTGCCTTGTGAGTAGGGGGGGAAGGTGAGAGGGTGAGGTCAAAAGAGGAGAGGAGTGGAAAGAAGGAGGCAGAGAGGAATGAGTCAAAGGTAGACGTGGGGAGGTTAAAGTCACCCAGAACTGTGAGAGGTGAGCCATCCTCAGGAAAGGAACTTATCAAGGCGTCAAGCTCATTGATGAACTCTCCAAGGGAACCTGGAGGGCGATAAATGATAAGGATGTTAAGCTTGAACGGGCTGGTAACTGTGACAGCATGGAATTCAAAGGAGGCGATAGACAGATGGGTCAGGGGAGAAAGAGAGAATGTCCACTTGGGAGAGATGAGGATCCCAGTGCCACCACCCCGCTGACCAGAAGCTCTCGGGGTGTGCGAGAACACGTGGGCAGACGAGGAGAGAGCAGTAGTAGTAGCAGTGTTATCTGTGGTAATCCATGTTTCCGTCAGTGCCAAGAAGTCGAGGGACTGGAGGGAAGCATAGGCTGAGATTAACTCTGCCTTGTTGGCCGCAGATCGGCAGTTCCAGAGGCTGCCGGAGACCTGGAACTCCACGTGGGTCGTGCGCGCTGGGACCACCAGGTTAGAGTGGCAGCGGCCACGCGGTGTGAAGCGTTTGTATGGTCTGTGCAGAGAGGAGATAACAGGGATAGACAGACACATAGTTGACAGGCTACAGAAAAGGCTACGCTAATGCAAAAGAGATTGGAATGACAAGTGGACTACACGTCTCGAATGTTCAGAAAGTTAAGCTTACGTTGCAAAAATCTTATTGACTAAAATTATTAAAAAGATACAGTACTGCTGGCTGGTGAAGTAGGCTAGCTAGCAGTGGCTGCGTTGTTGACTTTGTTTGAAAGTGTAGCTGGCTAGGTAACCTCGATCACTGGCTAGGTAACCTCGATAACCTCGATAATTACTCTAAACTACACAATTATCTTAGATACAAAGACAGCAAAGACAACTATGTATCTAGCTAACACTACACTAATCAAATCATTCCGTTGTAATGTATTATTAGTTTCTACAGTGCTGCTAGTCGGTAGAAGTTGACTAGCTAGCTAGCAGTTGTTGACTTAGTAGAAGAACGGTGGCGCGGCACAGCGGATGAAAATAGCTGGCTAGCTAACCTCGATAATTATTCTAAACTACACAATTATCTTAGATACAAAGACAGCAAAGACTACTATGTAGCTGGCTAACACTACACTAATCAAATCGTTCCGTTGTAATGTATTAGTTTCTACAGTGCTGCCAGTCGGTAGAAGTTGACTAGCTAGCTAGCAGTTGTTGACCAGGTAGGAGAACGGCGGCGCGGCGGACGAAAATAGCTGGCTAGCTAACCTTGATAATTACTCTAAACTACACAATTATCTTAGATACAAAGACAGCAAAGACAACTATGTAGCTAGCTAACAATACACTAATCAAGTCGTTCCGTTGTAATGTAATAGTTTCTACAGTGCTGCTATTCGGTAGAAGTTGGCTAGCTGGCTAGCTAGCAGTGTTGACTACGTTAGGAGGACGAAAATATCTGGCTAGCTAACCTCGATAATTACTCTAAACTACACAATTATCTTAGATACAAAGACGGGTATGTAGCTAGCTAAGAAAAATTGCTCAGATTTAACAAATCAAACCGTTGTACTGTAATGAAATGTAATGAAATGTAATATTACATGTGGAGCGAAGCGAACAATCATCTGGTGACATGTACCCTGTGGATTGGGGAAATCATTGTATAATGCTGGTTAAGCGTGCCTTGAATTTGAAATAAATCTCTGACAGTGTCACCAGCAAGCACCCCCACACCATCACACCTCCTCCTCCATGCTTCATTGTGGGATCCACACATGCAGAGATCATCTGTTCACCTACTCTGCGTCTCACAAAGACACAGCGGTTGGAACCAAAAATCTCAAATTTGGAATTATCAGACCAAAGTAAAGATTTCCACCGGTCTAATGTCCATTGCTCGTGTTTCTTGGCATAAGAAAGTCTCTTATTTGTATCCTTTAGTAGTGGTTTCTTTACAGCAATTCAACTATGGCCTGATTCACGTAGTCTCCTCTGAGCAGTTGATGTTGAGATGTGTCTGTTACTTGAACTCTGTGAAGCATTTATTTGGGCTGCAATATCTGAGGCTGGTAACCATATGAACGTAACCTCTGCAGCAGAGGTAACTCTGGGTCTTCCTTTCCTTTGGCGGACCTCATGAGAGCTAGTTTCATGATAGCGCTTGATGGTTTTTTCGACTGCACTTGAAGAAACTTTTAAAGTTTTTGACCTTTTCCGGATTAACTGACCTTCATGTCTTAAAGTAATGATGGACTGTCATTTCTCTTTGCTTATTTGAGCTGTTCTTGCGATCAGTAAACAATGGACCTGATCGGACAGCTCAGAGCTTCTGCTCTTTTCTGTCCATAAAAAACAAATGGATTGGTGGAAGAGGCAGGGCAGGCCAGGAGCAAGGAAGGAGGGTGTGGTCAAGCAAGGCATCCCCATAGGGATATCTTCTGTATATCACACCTACGGCAGGTAGCCTAGTGGTTAGCGCGTTGGGCCAGTAACCGAAAGTTTGCTGGATCGAATCCCCGAGCTGACAAGGTAAAAACCTGTCTTCTGCCCCTGAACAAGGCAGTTAACCCACTGTTCCCTGGTAGGCCGACATTGTAAATAAGAATTTGTTCCTAACTAACTTGCCTAGTTTAATAAAGGTTGCATACCATGTCACAACACAGCGATTGGCTCAAACACATTAAGAAGGAAAGAAATTTCACAAATTAACTGCCACTTTTCAACCTCATTCATTATCTCCAGCTTCAAATCAGTATGTGAAAATGGTACATTTCTTCATTTTGTAGAAAAAAATATAACCTTAAAGTTCTACCGGATGACATCAATAGTTAAATGTAAAAAAATTGTCATTTTTCAAACACTATGTGATTCGCAGTAACATGGGGAGCAAGAAAATACCCTCCCTCTGGCTAGAAACTCATTGCCAGTTTGAAAATCACAGTTTTTCTTACATTTAGAACTTTTCTTCTAATCTTTTTCACCACAGAAACACACCATTTTCACATGTAGGCCCCGGTTTGATGCTGGAGATAATGAATAAGTTGAAAATTGGCGGAGTTGCCATTTAACAATGCTGTTTATACAGCTTGTTGACATTCATTCAAGGACACCTTGACTTGCATTACACACCCTTCACTGCAGAAACATTCTCTCATGAAATCATGGTTATAGAAAAATATTTCTGTAAATGCGACCTGCTACAAGTAGGGAAAATGGTATGGACAAAACAGAAATGTGACCATATCTCTGACAGTAACCCTGAATGATGAATGTGTGAAATATTTTGTCATCTTTTTGGCTAACCACAATGGAACATTATAATCTTTAAAGGCATCTAATCTTTAAGGCAGAACAGGTTTAAGCAAAGTATAGTGCCATAGTTCTCAGGAAGGTGTACCTATGGCGATAGGAGGGACAGGAGGTGGACTGCTGATACTGCACTCTGCCTTTGTATGACCTTAAAACTACTTGGGTAAAGCAAATGTGTCTCATGGTGTGTCATGATCGTGATGGCCTGAACTCAGAACGCGATAGAATACCAAGGCAAACCGTAGTAACTGCAGTCAAAACATGGTGGAACAAAGCCAGAGTGCAGTAACTTTACTTACTAATGTTTTCCTTAGTTTTTACTTGGATTTTGTAGTTACTGCAAATTTGACACTCAATTTTCTCTAAAACAGAAGAAAATTTAAACAATACACTTTGCGACAAGATAAAACAGATAACACAAAGACTTCGGTCTTAATTGTTAAGCAGAATACATCTCTGATCTTGTCCATATCAGATTGTTTCAAACTTTCTGTGTAAAATAATAAGTCATCATCATAATAGTACATGACAGTATATCATACTTTATATATTAATACTTTACAAACATACATTTTCGTTATGTAGTTCTCAAAATCTGTAGTAGAAAAAACAGTTTAAAATCTATAGGTTTACCAAACGGTTAAGTGATTATGGACTGGGCATCCTCACTCAGCCCCTCTCCATTCCCATGGACGTTTGAGCCCTGGACGGGTGCTATATAGGCTGGGTCACCCACAATTACCACTCCATCAACCTACGTTTGTCAGAGAACCACAGCGAGACGATCCAATTTCTGCTCATTAAGTCTCCTTAGGTTCCCATGGTATTGGTATTATCTTGCCTCCAGCGAAACAATCCCCTTTTTGAGTGGTCTGCTGGTGCCATAATGGTCTGGAGCCCGTTCTGCCACACTCATTGCCAGAAGTCAGCGCAGCCTGCCCCGGGACGTCTTCCTAAGGGCTAGGGAGTTGCCCCGGACCTCTCGAGTACCTGCGCCCGTTCATCGACTACCGGAGCCTCAATGACATCATGGTGAAGAACCGCTACCCACTACCACTCATCTCCTCGGCCTTCGAGCCACTCCAGGGGGCCACCGTGTTCTCCAAGCTGGACCTACGTAATGCCTACCACCTGGTGCGGATACGGGAAGAGGACGAGTGAAAGACGGCTTTCAACACGGCCAGCGTTCACTACGAGTATCTGGTCATGCCATTTGGCCTTAACAACACCCCAGCTGTGTTCCAGGCTCTGGTTAATGATGTTCTCTGCGACATGTTGAAAAGCTTAGTCTTCCTCAACGACATCCTCGTCTCCCCTCTGACCACCCAAGAACACGTGCTCCACGTCCGACTGGTTCTCCAACGCCTCCTGGCAAACCAGCTTTTTGTGAAAGCAGAGAAGTGCGAATTCCGTTGCTCCACCATACCCTTCCTGGGTTACATCATCGCAGGGTGGTGGATTGGCCCCAGCCTACGTCCAGGGTGCAGCTGCTACATTTCCTGGGATTCGCCAACTTTCATCGCCGCTTTATCCGGGGTTACAGCACCCTGGCGTCCCCTGTCTGCACTCACCTCTCCCAACGTTCCGTTCACGTGGTCCCCAACTGCTGACCGGGCATTCCGGAATCTCAAACACCGTTTCACCACAGCTCCCATCTTGGTTCAACCTGACCCGTCCCGCCAGTTCATGGTGGAAGCCAACACTTTGGATTTCGGAGTGGGGGCTGTCCTGTCCCAACGTTCTGCCCTGAACCTCAAGTTACATCCCTGTGCTGCCTTCTCCCATCGCCTCAACGCCATGGAGAGGAACTACGATGTGGGGAATCGTGAGCTTCTCACAGTCAAGATGGTGTTGGATGAGTGGCTGGAGTGGCTGGAACGTCCACAAGAACCTGGAATATCTCAGCACCGCCAAGACTCTCAATTCCAGGCAAGCTAGGTGGGCCCTGCTTTTCACCCAGTTCAACTTCTCGCTCTCATACTGACTGGGATCCAAGAAGCCGGATGTGCTGTCAAGCCGCTATAGCCCCACGGCTAAGACCCCGGAACCATCCTTCCCAACTAGTGCCTGGTGACGGCACTCAGCTGGAGAATAGGGAAGCATTTCCGTGAGATGCAGCATACCCAGCCGAACCCCGGGGGGGCGGGGGGGGGGGGGGGGGGCAGATAACCGGATGTTCATTCCTGATGCGGTTGGCTCCTTGGTCCTTGAGTGGGCCCACGTCTCCAGGCTTGCCTGCTACCTAGGCTTTTTATAGCTACGGTTTACAGGCCTCCTGGGGCATATACAGCGTTCCTCACTGAGTTCCCTGAATTCCCATCGGACCTTGTAGTCATAGCAGATAATATTCAAATTTTTGGTGATTTTAATATTCACATGTAAAAGTCCACAGACCCACTCCAAAAGTCTTTCGGAGCCATCATCGACTCAGTGGGTTTTGTCCAACATGTCTCTGGACCTACTCACTGTCAAAGTCATACTCTGGACCTAGTTTTGTCCCATGGAATAAATGTTGTAGATCTTAATGTTTTTCCTCATAATCCTGGACTATCGGACCACCATTCTATTACGTTTGCAATCTCAACAAATAATCTGCTCAGACCCCAACCAAGGAGCATCAAAAGTTGTGCTATAAATTCTCAGACAACACAAAGATTCCTTGATGCCCTTCCAGACTCCCTCTGCCTACCCAAGGACGTCAGAGGACAAAAATCACTTAACCACCTAACTGAGGAACTCAATTTAACCTTGCGCAATACCCTAGATGCAGTTGCACCCCTAAAAACTAAAAACATTTTTCATAAGAAACTAGCTCCCTGGTACACAGAAAATTACCAGAAAATTAGAACGGAAATGGCGCAACACCAAACTGGAAGTCTTCTGACTAGCTTGGAAAGACAGTACCGTGCAGTATCGAAGAGCCATCGCTGCTGCTCGAACATCCTATTTTTCCAACTTAATTGAGGAAAATAAGAACAATCCTAAATTTATTTTTGATACTGTCGCAAAGCTAACTAAAAAGCAGCATTCCCCAAGTGAGAATGGCTTTCACTTCAGCAGTAATAAATTCATGAACTTCTTTGAGGAAAATATCATGATCATTAGAAAGCAAATTACGGACTCCTCTTTAAATCTGCGTATTCCTCCAAAGCTCAGCTGTCCTGAGTCTGCACAACTCTGCCAGGACCTAGGATCAAGGGAGACACTCAAGTGTTTTAGTACTATATCTCTTGACACAATGATGAAAATAATCATGTTCTCTAAACCTTCAAGCTGCATACTGGACCCTATTCCAACTAAACTACTGAAAGAGCTGTTTCCTGTGCTCGGCCCGCCTATGTTGAACATAATAAACGGCTCTCTATCCACCGGATGTGTACCAAACTCACTAAAAGTGGCAGTAATAAAGCCTCTCTTGAAAAAGAAATCTTGACCCAGAAAATATAAAAAACTATCGGCCTATATCGAATCTTCCATTCCTCTCAAAAAAAATTGAAAAAGCTGTTGCGCAGCAACTCACTGCCTTCCTGAAGACAAACAATGTATACGAAATGCTTCAGTCTGATATTAGACCCCATCATAGCACTGAGACTGCACTTGTGAAGGTGGTAAATGACCTTTTAATGGCGTCAGACCGAGGCTCTGCATCTGTCCTCGTCCTAGACCTTAGTGCTGCCTTTGATACCATCGATCACCACATTCTTTTGGAGAGATTGGAAACCAAAATTGGTCTACACGGACAAGTTCTGGCCTGGTTTAGATCTTATCTGTCGGAAAGATATCAGTTTGTCTCTGTGAATGGTTTGTCCTCTGACAAATCAACTGTACATTTTGGTGTTCCTCAAGGTTCCGTTTTGGGACCACTATTGTTTTCACTATATATTTTATCTCTTGGGGATGTCATTCGAACACATAATGTTAACTTTCACTGCTATGCAGGTGACACACAGCTGTACATTTCAATGAAACATGGTGAAGCCCCAAAATTGCCCTCGCTAGAAGCCTGTGTTTCAGACATAAGGAAGTGGATGGCTGCAAACTTTCTACTTTTAAACTCGGACAAAACAGAGATGCTTGTTCTAGGTCCCAAGAAACAAAGAGATCTTCTGTTGAATCTGACAATTAATCTTGATGGTTGTAAAGTCGTCTCAAATAAAACTGAAGGACCTCGGCGTTACTCTGGACCCTGATCTCTATTTTGATGAACATATCAAGACTGTTTCAAGGACAGCTTTTTTCCATCTACGTAACATTGCAAAAATCTGAAACTTTCTGTCCAAAAATGATGCAGAAAAATTAATCCATGCTTTTGTTACTTCTAGGTCAGACTACTGCAATGCTCTACTTTCCGGCTACCCAGATAAAGCACTAAATAAACTTCAGTTATTGCTAAATACGGCTGCTAGAATCCTGACTAGAACCCCAAAATTTTATCATATTACTCCAGTGCTAGCCTCCCTACACTGGCTTCCTGTTAAGAAGGCAAGGGCTGATTTCAAGGTTTTACTGCTAACCTACAAAGCATTACATGGGCTTGCTCCTACCTATCTTTCTGATTTGGTCCTGCCGTACATACCTACACGTACGCTATGGTCACAAGACGCAGGCCTCCTAATTGACCCTAGAATTTCTAAGCAAACAGCTGGAGGCAGGGCTTTCGCCTATAGAGCTCCATTTTAATGGAATGGTCTGCCTATCCATGTGAGAGACTCATCTCTTCAGTGGGTCATATTATTGAGTGTAGTCTGACCCAGGAGTGTGAAGGTGAACGGAAAGGCTCTGGAGCAACAAACCGCCCTTGCTGTCTCTGCCTGGCCGGTTCCCCTCTCTCCACTGGGATTCTCTGCCTCTAACCCTATTACAAGGGCTGAGTCACTGGCTTACTGGTGCTCTTTCATGCTGTCCCTAGGAGGGGTGCGTCACTTGAGTGGGTTGAGTCACTGACGTGATCTTCCTGTCTGGTGTCGTGGCGGAGATCTTTGTGGGCTATACACGGCCTTGTCTCAGGATGGTAAGTTGGTGGTTGAAGATATCCCTCTAGTGGTGTGGGGGCTGTGCTTTGGCAAAGTGGGTGGGGTTATTTCCTTCCTGTTTGGCCCTGTCCGGGGGTATCATCGGATGGGGCCACAGTGTCTCCTGACCCCTCCTGTCTCAGCCTCCAGTATTTATGCTGCAGTAGTTTATGTGTCGGGGGGCTAGGGTCAGTTTGTTATATCTGGAGTACTTCTCCTGTCTTATCCAGTGTCCTGTGTGAATTTAAGTATGCTCTGTCTTTCTCTCTTTCTTTCTCTCTCTCAGAGGACCTGAGCCCTAGGACTATGCCTCAGGACTACCTGGCGTGATGACTCCTTGCTGTCCCCAGTCCACCTGGCCGTGCTGCTGCTCCAGTTTCAACTGTTCTGCCTGCGGCTATGGAACACTGACCTGTTCACCGGATTTGCTACCTGTCCCAGATCAGCTGTTTTCAACTCTCTAGAGACAGCAGGAGCGGTAGAGATACTCTCAATGATTGGCTATGAAAAGCCAACTGACATTTACTCCTGAGGTACTGACTTGCTGCACCCTCGACAACTACTGTAATTATTATTATTTGACCATGCTGGTCATTTATGAACATTTCAACATCTTGGCCATGTTCTGTTATAATCTCTACCCGGCACAGCCAGAAAAGGACTGGCCACCCCTCATAGCCTGGTTCCTCTCTAGGTTTCTTCCTAGGTTTTGGCCTTTCTAGGGAGTTTTTCCTAGCCACCGTGCTTCTACACCTGCATTGCTTGCTGTTTGGGGTTTTAGGCTGGGTTTCTGTTCAGCACTTTGTGACATCAGCTGATGTAAGAAGGGCTATATAAATACATTTGATTTGATTTGATTCAACTGAAATGTGTCTTCCACATTTAACCCAACCTCTCTGAATCACAGAGGTGTGGGGGGCTGCCATAATCGACAGACATGTCTTCGGCGCCCAGGGAACAGTAGGTTAATTGCCTTGCTCAGGGGCAGAATGACAGATTTATTTCCTTATCAGCTCGGGGATTCAATCAAGCAACCTTTCAGTTACTGGCCCAACGCTCTAACCACTAGGCTACCTGCCGCCTCTATTTATACCTGTGTACTTTGTTTGTCTGTTGCCAGTTCGTTTTGTTCGTCAAGCCTACCAGCATTTTTCCCCTTGCTCTTGTCTGTTTCTAGTTTTCCCGGTTTTGACCATTTTCTCTGCCCTGACCCTGAGACTGCCTGCTGTTCTGTACCTTTTGTACTCTGATCTGGATTACTGACCTCTGCCTGCCCTTGACCTGTCGTTTTTCCTGCCCCGTTCTAGCAATAAACTTTTGTTACTTCGACATTGTCTTGCATCTGGGTCTTCCCTGAAACGTGATAGAGGCAGCTTATTCTAATGCTTAACCTATATTAATGCACTAAATGAAGATTTGGCACAACACATTATAAAATATATTGAGACAAATTACAGACAGTAACCTACAAGTAGCAAAATATAACTCAATTGATTGAACATGAAATGTATTTCAATATTTTATTTTACCTTTATTTAACCAGGTAGGCCAGTTGAGAACAAGTTCTTATTTACAACTGTGACCTGGACAAGATACAGCAAAGCAGTGCGACAGAGTTACACATGGAATAAACAAACGTACAGTCAATAACACAATAGAAAAGTCTACATACAGTGTGTGCAAATGAAGTAAGATTAGGGAAGTAAGGCAATAAATAGGCCATAGTGGCGAAATCATTCCAATTTAGCAATTAAACACTGGAGTGATAGATGTGCAGAAGATGAACGTGCAAGTAGAGATACTGGGTGCAAAGGAGCAAAAATTATAGATGAGCTGTGTATAGGTGCAATGATCTGTAAGCTGCTCTGATAGCTGATGCTTAAAGTTAGTGAGGGAGATATGAGTCTCCAGCTTCAGTGATTTTGCAATTTGTTCCAGTCATTGGCAGCAGAGAACTTGAAGGAAAGGCGGCCAAAGGAGGAGTTGGCTTTGGGGGTGACCAGTGAAATATACCTGCTGGAGCGCGTGCTACGGATGGGTGCTGCTATGGTGACCAGTGAGCTGAGAAAAGGCGAGGCTTTACCTAGCAAAGACTTAGATGACCTGGAGCCAGTGGGTTTGGCGACGAATATGAAGCGAGGGCCAGCCAACGAGAGCATACAGGCCGCAGTGGTGGGTGGTATATGGGGCTTTGGTGACAAAACGGATGGCACTGTGATAGACTGCATCCAATTTGCTGAGTAGAGTGTTGGAGTCTATTTTGTAAATGACACCGCCGAAGTCAAGGATCGGTAGGATAGTCAGTTTTACGAGTGTATGTTTGGCAGCATGAGTGAAGGATGCTTTGTTGCAAAATAGGAAACTGATTCTAGATTTAATTTTGGATTGGAGATGCTTAATGTGAGTCTGGAATGAGAGTTTACAGTCTAACCAGACACCTAGATATTTGTAGTTGTCCACATATTCTAAGTCAGAACCGTCGGTTGGAGGCCACAAAGGAGAGTTGTATGGCATTGAAGCTCATCTGGAGGTTAGTTAACAGTGTCCAAAGAAGGGCCAGAAGTATACAGAATGATGTCGTCTGCATAGAGGTGGATCAGAGAATCACCAGTAGCAAGAGCGACATCATTGATGTATACAGAGAAAAGAGTCGGCCCGAGAATTGAACCCTGTGGCACCCCCATAGAGACTGCCAGAGGTCAGGACAACAGGCCCTCCGATTTGAGACACTGAACTCTGTCTGAGAAGTAGTTGGTGAACCAGGCGAGGCAGTCATTTGAGAAACCAAGGCTGTTGAGTCTGCCGATAAGAATTCGGTGATTGACAGAGTCGAAAGCCTTGGCCAGGTCGATGAATACAGCTGCACAGTATTGTCTCTTATCGATGGCGGTTATGAAATCGTTTAGGACCTTGAGCGTGGCTGAGGTGCACCCATGACCAGTTCAGAAACCAGATTGCATACCGGAGAAGGTACCGTGGGATTCGAAATGGTCAGTGATCTGTTTGTTAACTTGGCTTTCGAAGACCTTGGAAAGGCAGGGTAGGATAGATATAGGTCTGTAATAGTTTGGGTCTAGTGTCTCCCTCTTTGAAGAGGGGATGACCGCGGCAGTTTAACAATCTTTGGGGATCTCAGACGATACAAAAGAGAGGTTGAACAGGCTAGTAATAGGGGTTGCAACATTTGAGGCTGATAGTTTTAGAAAGAGAGGGTCCAGATTGTCTAGCCCAGCTGATTTGTAGGGGTCCAGATTTTGCAGATCTTTCAGATACTATCTGAATTTGGGTGAAGGAGAAATGGGGGATGCTTGGGCAAGTTGCTGTGGGGGGTGCAGAGCTGTTGACCGGGGTAGGGGTAGCCATTGAAATAGGCCTATAGCCTACTGTATAGTATATTTTAATGCGTCATCTCAGTTTTAATTTGAGACATCTTTTTATATTTCGCTTGTTTGTATCAATTGCAAAGACATCGCAACCTTGAATTTGTAGTCAACCTTGTTTTGAAGTTATTGGTGTCACAGGAGGCAGATAAACCATGTAATTCTATATTTAGCGGAGATCTTCTGTTTATAAAGTGACGCACAAGGGCAAAAAAGCATCTAACAACCCACTTAGCTGTTCTACAAGCGGTCTGAGACAGGTGTTAGATTACGGTCGTTTTCAAGTGCAAAAAAATGGTTTTGGGAAACAGCTCGGAGATTTAACAATGCGCCTACGATGTACTTAGCCTTAAGATGCTTTTGGGAAACCGGGCCCTGGATAGCTAGTTTGACAAAGCTGGCTGTAGCCTTGAGCACTTAAAGCAGGGGTGTCAAACTCATTCCACGAAGGGCTGAGTGCCTGCAGGATTTTGTTTTTTTCATTTCAATTAAGACCTAGACATCCAGGTGAGGGGAGTTCCTTACTAATTAGTGACCTTAATTCATCAATCAAGTACAAGGGTGGATCGAAAACCCGCAGACACTCGGCCCTCCGTGGAATGAGTTTGACACGTGACTTAAAGGCTTAAAAAGTACATTGAAGGTAAAACGTTTTTTTTTAAATACTTAAAGGTGCAGAAATCTCTTCGCCATTTCCTGGTTGCAATTTTTTTAAATTGTTTATCGAATTTCAGTTTGTGTGACAAAACAAGCAGGTGTAGAGCCCCAAACTCTACTCCGGACCTCGAAGCCAGTGCCACTGCATTTTTTCATTGTTCCCCTCTAATCAGGGACTGATTTAGACCTGGGACACCAGGTGTGTGCAATTAATTATCAGTTGGAACAGAAAAGCATCAGGCTCCGGACCTCGTAGGGTAAGAGTTGAATACCCCTGGTGTACAGAATC
Organism: Salvelinus fontinalis; assembly: GCF_029448725.1. Taxonomy (NCBI): domain Eukaryota; kingdom Metazoa; phylum Chordata; class Actinopteri; order Salmoniformes; family Salmonidae; genus Salvelinus; species Salvelinus fontinalis. Next base: position 11,787,910 of record NC_074675.1, on the reverse strand, counting down.
ATTGTACCATCTAAACCACTGTGAAATATATTTTCAGTAACCAAAAATATTGTATTTTCATCTGTTTGAAGCTGTGGAACAAAACCAAAAGTAAAAGACACAAAAACTAAACTTAAGAATGGGAAGCATAGAAATTGCTCACATAGAACAGATCTCCAACTTCTTAGACTTGCTTTCAATGAGAATGTCTGATCTATAACTCTATACAGTTACATATTGCAGCTTTCATTTAGCAAAAACGATAAAACAAAACTAAATGGCAGTATCATGTGTTAAAACATCTAACCTTTCAGACATGGACCTTCTAGATTAGAACATTCTAAAAACACTGGTTTTATACTGTGGCTTGAGCAATTAACTAATCAGGTACACCTGGAGTGTGACCTGCCATACAAAACTTAGCTACTCAAAATTAAAACAAATAAAATACTTAAACAATTAACTGCTTACGGTTGGGACTGATAGTAAGCGCTGAGTAGGCTGTGGAAGGATTTGAATGTTGATGAATACATGAATACAAAACATACAAACACGCTTGCTCTGAAGAAATAACTTTCATACACATTCAAAAGAGTCCAATGCCTCTAGTGAAGAAGCCTCTCCTTCACAGATAGCCTACTTCAGACATGGCATCTTTCCATCTCACAGAGCTTCAGATGGACTTATTACAATAATAAAGTAAAACAGAAATAGATTATTATTAATTAACCCTTTATAACCATTTAGATGGCCATATAAAATATATATTTTATAGCCTACAAACATTTAAATATAATTGATCTACTATCAGTTCAAAATATGCCACTAAAGGGTTTTGAACATGAATTGTTGAAATAACATTATTGTTCACTTTATATCAACTTCCAATAGTAGAAAAAAAGGTCAAATCTAGAACCAAAATCGTTCTTCGGCTGTCCCTGTAGGAAACTTTAAAGAACCCCTTTTGGTTCCAGGCAGAACCTTTTGGGGAACCCAATAGATGCCAAGTAACCAGTAAGTGTATGATGAACGAGATTAGGACACGAGTGCTGAAGCCCCTACCTTTCCCATCAGTGACAATAGAAAGACAATGAGTGAAGCCTGGAGCCGAGGTTATATTAAGACACCAGTCTCAATGTCAACAGTGAAGAGGTGACTCTGGGATGCTGGCCTTCTAGGCAGGGTTCCTCTGTCCAGTGTCTGTGTTATTTTACCCATCTTAATCTTTACTTTTTATTGGCCAGTCTGAGATATGGCTTTTTCTATGCAACTCTGCCTAGAATGCCAGCATCTCAGAGTCGCCTCTTCACTGTTGACGTTGAGACTGGTGTTTTGCGGGTACTATTTAATGAAGCTGCCAGTTGAGGACTTGTGAGGCGTCTGTTTCTCTAACTAGACACTCCAATGTACTTGTCCTCTTGCTCAGTTGTGTACCGGGGCCTCCCACTCCTCTTTCTATTCTGGTTAGAGACAGTTTGTGCTGTTCTGTGAAGGGAGTAGTATGCAGCATTGTACAAGATCTTCAGTTTCTTGGCAATTTCTCACATGGAATAGCCTTCGTTTCTCAGAACAAGAATAAACTGACGAGTTTTAGAGAAAGTCCTTTGTTTCTGGCCATTTTGAGCCTGTAATCGAATCCACAAATGCTAACGCTCCAGATACTCAACTAGTCTAAAGAAGGCCAGTTTTATTGCTTCTTTAATCAGAACAACAGTTTTCAGCTGTGCTAACATAATTCTAAAAGGGTTTTCTAATGATCAATTAGCCTTTTAAAATTATAAACTTGGATTAGCTAACTCAACGTGCAATTGAAACACAGGAGTGATGGTTGCTGATAATGGGCCTCTGTATGCCTATGTAGATATTCCATTAGAAAATCAGCATTTTCCAGATACAATAGTCATTTACCACATTAACAATGTCTGCACTGTATTTCTGATCAATTGGATCTTATTTTAACCCCAACCCCCAAACTTTTGAACGGTAGTGTACGTTAAGTAGGTCAGGTGTTCCGATGCGTGTCTGGGTGTGGTTTGGCGGGTTTCGTTCACTCAGGAGTGTGTGTTGATTGATGATGTACGTGCAGGTGTTTAAGTGTGTTTATTTGTGTTAGCGACTGGTTCGATGTGTGGGGAGGCGTGGTTGAGCGGTTGTGGTTCACTCAGGAATGTGTGTGATGAGTAAAGATGTGCAGGTGCGGTTGTTTATAATGCCTGTGCAGTGTTCTGTACATCAGACTGTGTTTTTCCCACGATCTTCCCCCTTCTTTGTGGTGTGTGTGTGTTTAAGGCCTGTTGCGTGTGTGACTAAGATGATGTGCGTCTCCTTTTTTTCCACACCTAAATGGGCGTGGAAAAACATCAACACATTGGACAATGCCACTACCAGTATCTAATAGCAATGTGTTGAAGATTCCAGTAAGAGGATGAATAAACAATGACTTTGCAGAAAAGAGGGGCTGAATCATCATGACTATGCAGAAAACAGCAAGAGGATTATTTCTACTGGTATTATACATACAAGTTTAAACTGGAACAAAAATGTGTTATTTTTTATTAAAGTGGTCGGTGGTGTAACATGTGGATGTATAGATTTTCACAAAATATTTGATATTTCTGATTCACAGTTTGTCTCATCAGTCATGAAGGCAAAAATATACAGGCTACAGTATGAGACAGCATTTAGAACTGGAAGAAGGGCAATTCACCATTGCAGGGATGAGTGCAGAATTAAGATAAAAGTACTTCTAAAGTACTCAAAGATTATAGTCTACAAGATTTCAAAGCAATTCAAGAAGTATTGACTAGGCCTACATTGACCATGCAAGCCACATTTATAAAAACGCACATTGGCATAATATCCAGATGTAACAGAGTTTGAGGGTTTTAGAGGTTTCTTATGTTGTTAAAGGCAGTTTTTTATAGATAGACACAGGGTTCCAGCTATGGAGTATGAGATAATGTTTCAAATGTCTTCACTGGAAATACTGTCATAAGTGAAATATTGGGAGGCTGTAACTGTAATGTGTTGAGAAGAAAAAATTAGAAAATAAAAGAGGAGAAAATATTTTCCATCTACAGATCTTGTAGGACCTCCAGTAAGGTGGTGATAGACCAGGCCTGGGTCTCACAGCTGAAGGGACAGTACTGGCCATTGTCATTGGTCAGCTCAAGTAGACACTTCCAAGATAATCTGGTAGGTGATAAGAGAAAATATTGATTATGTGACAATTACAATCAACCATAACAATTGAGTTTAACAATGGAAAAATATAATGTACTTCTGACTCAAAAATAACATTATTCCATCGTGTGACCATTTTGGTCACTTACCGTTTAAACAATTGAGAACGTTATAGTATGTGCGGTCACTTCCATTCTTTGGCTTGTGTCTTACCTCTCCAAGTGGATGTTAAGCCTCCTCTTCACTAGGTTAACAGTCTTGTCGTAGATCTCTCATCTTCTTGGAAAACTACAGTTCCTAGCTATTAAGAAATGTTTATGTGGGCTGTAAATGGCTTGTGTCTTACCTCTCCAAGTGGATGTTAAGCCTCCTCTTCACTAGGTTAACAGTCTTGTCGTAGATCTCCCATCTTCTTGGAAAACTACAGTTCCTAGCTATTAAGAAATGTTTGTGGGCTGTAAATGCGTTAACGGATCCTTCGTGGTACTTGAAGCCCTTAGCGACATTGAAATCCTCGCTATCCAGAGCGTTATCATAGACACCACGGTACTTCATGTCACTTCATGAGGGGAAAGGAAATAGATGTATTAAATGTGGGTTAAGAATGAAAGTCTGAGTGTGGTGCAAGAGATGGGTCTAGTCTAGTGAGTAACACAGACGTCTTCTGACTATTGCTGGGGAGCGAATCTTTGTTACGCTGTCAATTTTACAACTGTTTGTTCTCTATCTTTCACCTTTCTATCCTGATCTGATGTGTCTAAATAAAGCAACAACACAAGAAGAATGATGTACTGCATGTGAATGTGTGGATGAAATATGTCAGTGTTTGCGTCTGAAATTATACCCTATTCCCTATGGTTCCTGGTCATAAGTAGTGTTCATTCCCAGGGGACCAACGTCTTCATTCCCATGGGACTGAGTAGCTTCTGCTCTGCCATCTCTAGTGCCTCCCCAGACTCTATCCACTGTGAACAGCTCTGGAGCCTGGAGAACACAGAGAGGGACAAGGTACAAACATCCCAGCTAACAATTCTAGGGAGAGAGAACGTTTTTGTAATGTTACCTGTAATCAGGGTGCGAATGAGACATGAGCTCCCGTCTAGGCAATAAAAGTCCAACTTTGGGGGGGGGGGGGGGGGGGGGTCTCTAAATAATGATAATCTGAGTATTGGTGATACACTGGTAATGTTAAACACTCCTCCAATCGTTGTGAGATCTGATGTTCTGCCCAATGCAACTTGGGCTCCCGAGTGGCACAGCGGTCTAAGGCACTGCATCACAGTGCTAGAGGCGTCACTACAGACCCTGGTTCGATTCCAGTCTGTATCACAACCAGCCTTGATTGGGAGTCCCATTGGGCAGTGTATAATTGGCCCAGTCCGGGTTAGGGTTTGGCCGGGGTAGGCCTAGGTTAACAATTATGCAAATGGAGTTTACATGTTGGTCGATAAAGATCAAAAATATTTTTGGACAATTGCTGTTTGTGTCTCATGTGGTTCCACTGTTTTGCAAAAACTGTCTTGTAATAGTTACATATAATGTTAAAAAAAACTGTTTAGCATTTGCATTTAGTGTGATAACAATCAGAAATTACTAGGCTAACTGGCTACAGTTATTTGGATCCCAGTTTTGCTCATGTGGATTGCAGTTTCCTTGAGCATTCAATGAATCGAGACAAACTAACGCAGCCCACTAAACTGAAGTGGGTTTGCCAAAACAACACATTTCTCTTGCAAAATGCACAAACACCATCAAAGCTGAAAATACCCATCTCAAAATTAAAATCACTCCATCAAAACAGTATCATTTGTCATTAATGAGAAGATTTATTTAGCAAAATTAACTAACACCCTCTAAACTGTTATTTGCAATAGCTTTGCATACAACACGCTGTAGGCCTCACATGACAGTGATGTCAGGCCTACAGCGTGTTCTCTACCAGAATCCGCAGCGAAGTCTGTATATTGATTATCACTAAGTACACATGTTATTGGTTTATCATGGTTGTGAACACTGTAGGCCTAACATGACATTACGGTTGGTGCACCAGGCCAGAACTTACTTCAGGCCAGGTATGGCAGTTGCATCACTTGCAACTTAGAGTACCTTTCTCAAAACGGTATAATTTGTCATCTATTAAGAAAGTAGTCTCACCATTTGTTACATAGGCCTGATATCACAACAAATATTAGTTTTTTTGATTGCTTGTTTCTGGAATCAGGGTTCATAGTTAAGACTGCCCACTAAACTGAAAGTGTGTTTGCCAAGGCAACCCATTTCTCTTGAAAAAATGTATGTGTGGGGGGGGGGGGGGGGCAACAAAAAAAGTAGAGACACTCCCTTCATGTCAAACAGAAGTTACCCATAACATGGTTACCATGTTTTCATTCTATAAAATATTACTGTTCCAGACATGTTTCATGGGATGTTGCAAGAACATTCATGTGTTCAGCTTTCTGAGGGTTTGGAGAACGATATGTTTCATTGGAAGAACATTCCTGTGTCCAAGAACATTTAAAACACAGGACATCCTCTCATGGTCCCCTAGAGCTTTTTGTCTAGTTCTCGGCTTGTTCCTGGGACATCCCTGAAGACTGATGTTCACCTGATGGTCCCAAAGAAATGTTCTCCCAATTAAAACTTGTTTCCTTACACACCATCCCTCGTTACTGTTGCTGAGCCCATCAAGGCCCTGGTCGGTGCACCACTGATCCATTAAAGCGGCAATCCTTAGTTGCTACATCAATTTTTGGACGTATACATTTATGATATGTACCCATTGATTCTTGAAGAATATAACTTATAAATGCCTCATGTACTTAGTTCAACTGTCGTGATGAACTATGAGAACCCCAAAAAATAAACTTGTTTTATTTCAATGTTAGCAAACAAAGAAAACGTAAACAAACACTATCTAGCCTCAAAACATGGTTAAAACTATGATTTTGATATCATGGATGATCAGTCCTTGCTTCCATATCACTGTTTATGAATTTGGGAGAACTCCAGCCCTATAACTCAGCTTTTTACTGAATCAGGGATGGGGAAATCACTTTGTTATTGTTTCTACTGCTGATTGCCACTTTACCAACTCTTTGCATGTTGGCAATGTTCAGGACACCCACAAACAGTGCTTTCAACATACATACAGTATATGACACACTTTGACATACATGATTATGTTGTGCATGTTCATACATACAGTCATTATTATTAAACATGTCCTCACCTGGGATTTGAACTCACAACCTCTTGGTTTACGGCATTATCATATTCCTGCTACGCCACCATGTATTTGTCAGTGATTAATTTCACATGCATTGCTGCACTTTGAAGTAAATCTCAGCTCTGTTAAAAGTACACTCAAGAAAAACATATTGTATTTATCATAGTGATTCAGGAGCAACATTAAAACACAGTAATATGCCCCACAAACATTAGACAACTACACAGAAAATCCCCAAATTGCGGAAATAAGTAAATCAAATCAATGATGAGAGATTAGTTAGATTAACTGATAACTGACACCGGCATAGTGGCGTAGCAAGAACGGAATGTCGTGAACCAAGAGATTGTGAGTCCCAGTTGAGAACATGATGAATAATATTTACTGTATAAATGAACATAGACAATGTAATCATGTGTGTCAAATATGTAAGTTGAAAACAATGTAAGTTAAAAGCACTGCGTGTGGGTGTCGCTAACCTTGTCAACAGACAAAGAGCTGTAAATAGATCAGTGATTCACCAATCAGGACCTTGATGGGCTGGCAACAGTAATAAGGGGTGGTGTGTAAAGTTTTTCTTTTTTGGAGAACGTTTCTTTAGGACCATCAGGCAATGTCCTAAAAATGTCTTTAGGGACGTCCCCGGAACACGCTGGGAACTAGACAAAAACCTCCAGGAGACCATGACAGAATGTCCTGTGTTTTAAATGTCATTGGACACGTTCCCATGAAACATGTCTGGTGTGATGTTGATGAAATTGACATCAAAGCTGGGACCGAGAGACTGAAAAACAGCTTCTATCTCAAGGCCATCAGACTGTTAAATAGCCATCACTAGCCGACTACCACCCGGTTACTCAACCCTGCACCTTAGAGCCTGCTGCCCTATGTACATAGACTTGGAATCCCTGGTAACCTTAATAAACTGAACACTAGTCACTTTAATAATGTTTACATACTGTTTTACTCATTTCATATGTATAATACCTCTGTATTCTATTGTATTTTAGTCAATGCCACTGGGACATTGCTCGTCCAAATATTCATATATTTCTCAATTCCATCGTTTTAGATGTGTGTATTGTTGTGAATTGTTAAATAATACTGCACTGTTGGAGCAAGGAACACAAGCATTTCACTACACCCGCAAAATCATCTGCTAAATATGTGTATGTGACCAATAAAATTTGATTTGATTCTGAGAACATTAAATCAAATCAAATGTTATTAGTCACATGCGCCGAATACAACTCCTTACAGTGCGATGCTTACTTACAAGCCCCTAACCAACAATGCAGTTTAAAAAATACAAATAAGAAATAACAGGAACAAGTAATTAAAGAGCAACAGTAAAATAACAATAGCGAGACTATATACAGGGGTACCGGTACAGAGTTAATGTGCGGGGCACCAGTTAGATGGAGTAATTGAGGTAATATGTACATTTAGGTAGAGTTATTAAAGTGACTATGCATAGATAATAACAGAGAGTAGCAGAGGCGTAACAGAGGGGGGGCAACGCAAATAGTCTGGGTAGCCATTTGATTAGATGTTCAGGAGTCTTATGGCTTGGGGGTAGAAGCTATGACGCTTTGCCTGTTTGATGGTTCGTTGGTAGCAGCAACATTATGTACAGAATAAGTTCAAAAATAAGTTACAAACAATGCAAAAAAACGAAGACAATTAAACACATTTGGTTAGGAGCACGTAAAACGTCAGCCATCTTCTCCGGCACCATGATACATGGCAACCTTGTTCTGTGTATGTTTGGTGTGATGTTGATGCAAGGGCGTAACTTTGTGTTGCATATTGGGAGGGTCAGGGTCAATAGGTTCTGGTGATTTAAAAAAAAATAGCTGTGAAATTGTTATTTCCAGGGAATTTGTAAGAATTGTGATTCTTGTGCACTCACTGTACCCGAGTGGCAATGGGAGTGACTTTTAGCATGAGCTGAAAACTTCTTCCAATTTCTAAAGCCTGTGCTGACAAATGCAGGGTCTGATTTTGTGCCAAATGGTGACCTCTTATTCAGAAAAGTGTTGGTGCAATGGAAACATAAAACCCCCTTCATAGTGTTAGGGTTATCCAGAGTACTGACTAGCCTTTACAATACTAATGACGTAGCTAAGTATGCCTTAACAGAGCCAGAGTGGCCCATAGGGTAGGGGCCTATCTTCTTGTTTATTTAGCATGAGGCAGTTTGATGTAGAAGTATTTTCCCTGGACAGGACACTAGGACGTTAGCTACAAGGCTGAGGCAGTAAAAAGGAACAGTGCTTACCACCACAATGGCGATAGCAAAGTTAGGCCTTAGCTGCTAGTCACACCAGGGACGGGTGGCAGTTCTTGTAGATGCCTCTCTTGTGCACCAGGTCTGGATGTTTCTCATTGGGATCCTGAAGGTTGTGAGACACATCACACTGGGCACAGAAGTCGATTCAACGTATAATTCCACTTTGGTGGATGACGTTGATTCAAACAGTGTGCGCCCAGTGGGATAGAACATCTCAAAGTTCTGCTGGATCCTACAGTTCCATTCTTCACAGGGCAAAGAGATATTACGACTAAGAACAAAACAGATACACTACCGTTCAAAAGTTTGGGGTCACTTAGAAATGTCTTTGTTTTTGAAAGAAAAGCAAATTTTTTGTCCATTAAAATAACATCAAATTGATTAGAAATACAGTGTAGACATTGTTAATGTTGTAAATGACTATTGTAGCTAGAAACGGCTGATTTCTTATGAAATATCTACATAGGCGTACAGAGGCCCATTATCAGCAACCATCACTCCTGTGTTCCAATGGTGTAGCTGTAGCTGGGATTCCTTTGAGCTTTGTCACTCTCTCCCATCTTGTCCATCCATGTCCCACAGTTAAAAAAATTTCCTCAATAGACAAACCCAGTCTTCATTCACCCTGACCTTAACTTTAAACCCTGGTGGGGAAAGACAACCAAGTCATGAGAAAAAGAAAAAAGCTGATCAACCCTGCATCTGTAAATGAAACATACTCTTTTTAAGTTAATGAAAAAAACTTCGGAAACTATTCAGACCCCTTGACTATTTTCACATTTTGTTACGTTAGTCGTATTCTAAAAATGATTAAAATAGTTTTTCTCTCTCTCAATCTACACACAATAACCAATTAAGAAGCAAAAACAGGTTGACATTTTTGCTAATTTATTTAAAAAAAAATATATAGAAATATATTATAAGTATTCAGACCCTTTACTCAGTACTTTGTTGAAGCACCTTTGACAGCGATGACAGCCTCAAGTCTTCTTGGATATGACCCTTTATTTGGGGAGTTCCTCACATTCTTCTCTGCAGATACTCTCAAGCTCTGTCAGGTTGGATGGGGAGCGTTGCCGCACAGCTTTTTTCAGGTCTCTCCTGAGATGTTCGCTCGGGTTCAAGTCCGGGCTCTGGCTGGGCCACTCAAGGACATTCAGAGATTTGTCCCAAAGCCACTCCTGCGTTTTCTTGGCTGTGAGGGTCGTTGTCCTGTTGGAAGGTGAACCTTTGCCCAGTCTGAGGTCCTGAGCGCTCTGGAGCAGGTTTTCATCAAGGATGTCTCTGTACTTTGCTCTGTTCATCTTTCTCTCGATCCTGACTAGTCTCCCAGTCCCTGCCACTGAAAAACATCCCCACAGCATGATGCTGCCACAACCATGCTTCCCCGAAAGGATGGTGCCAGGTTTCCTCCGGACGTGACGCTTGGCATTCAGGCCAAATAGCTCAATCTTGGTTTCATCAGACCAGATAATCTTGTTTCTCATGGTCTGAGAGTCTTTAGGTTCCTTCTGGCAAACTCCAAGTGGGCTGTCACGTGCCTTTTACTGAGGAGTGGCTTCGGTCTGGCTACCCTACCATAAAAGCCTGATTGGTGGAGTGCTGCAGAGATGGTTGTCCTTCTGGAAGGTTCTCCCATCTCCACAGAGGAACTCTAGAGCTCTGTCAGAGTGACCATTGGGTTCTTGGTCACCTCCCTGACCATGGCCCCTCTCCCCCGACTGCTCAGTTTGGCCGGGTGGCTAGCTCTCGGAAAAGGTTCCAAGAGCTGGCCAAGGTGGTTCCAAACTTCTTCCATTTAAGAATTATGGAGGCCACTGTGTTCTTGGGGACCTTCAATGCTGCAGACATTGTTTGTAACCTTCTCCAGATCTGTGCCTCGACACAATCCTGTCTCGGACATCTACGGATTCCTTCGACCTCATGGCTTGATTTTTGCTCTGACATGCACTGTCAACAGTGGGACATTACATAGACAGGTTCCAAATCATATACAATCAATTGAATGTACCACAGGTGGACTCCAATCAAGTTGTAGAAACATCTCAAAGATGATCAATGAAAACAATAAGCACCTGAGCTCAATTTCGACTCATATCAAAGGGTCTGAATAATTATGTAAATAAGGTATTTATGATTTTTATTTTTCATAAATTTGCCAACATTTCTAAAAACCTGTTTTCACTTTATCATAGTGGGGTATTGTGTGTAGTAGATTACTGAGGGGTATTATGTTTTAATCCATTTTAGAATAAGGCTGTAATGTAACAAAATGTGGGGGAAAATCAAGGGGTCTGAATACTTTCTGAAGGCACTGTATGTGTTTATTTATTAATTCATTTTTACTCTTTTTTCTCCACAATTTTGTGGTATCTAATTGGTAGTTACAGTCATGTCCCATTGCTGCAACTCCCGTAAGAACTCAGAAGAGGCGAAGGTCGAGAGCCACACTGTTTCTTGGCACAATGCCCACTTAACCCGGAAGCCAGCAGCACCAATGTGTCAGAGGAAACACAGTGCACCTGGCAACCGTGTCAGCGTGCACTGCACCTGGCCTGCCACAGGAGTCGCTAGTGCACGATGGGACAAGGACATTCCTGCCGGCCAAACCCTCCCCTAACCCGGACGACGCTAGGCCAATTGTGCGCCACCCTATGGGTCTCCCGGTCGCGGACGGCTGCGACAGAGTCTGGACTCAGAATCTCTAGTAGCACAGCTAGCACTGCGATGCAGTGTATGTGTATGCGTGTGTGTATTCGTTCTTCTATCCTTATGGGGACCTAAAATCTCCCAAAGTCCCCACAAGGATAGTAAAACAAGGAAAATCCTTTCCTATGTCCCCATGAGGACAAAGGCTATTTTTAGTTTTGGGGTTAGGTTTAAGATTAGGGTTACAATTAGAGTTAGTGCACTGCGTTAGTTGTTAGGTTTAGGAGTTAGGTGTTAGGTTTAGGGTTTGGGCTAGGGTTAAGGTTAGGGAAAATAGGATTTTGAATGGAAATACATTTTAGGTCCTCACGAGGATAGAAGAACAAACCTTGTGTGTGTGTTTAAGAACTTTAAGAAAGTTGAAGCTCATTTACAGCATTTCTATACAATTGAAAAACTCTAAAATGCTATTTGGAGAACAGAAAAAATAAGCAGAAATTAGCCCAACCATTATCACATTGGTTGCTGTAGCTTCATTCACCTCAGTCGATCTAAAAACACATAGCCTATTAGCTAAACAATCAGGGGTTGGAACCAGTTTAGGGAACAGAAAACTGTAAAATAACAAACATTTTCAAGGAACATAAATGGAAACGAAGTAGTCCATACTGTTCCGGAACAGAACCATTATTTTTAAAACATGGGAACCGGTTAATCAGGTTCTTTAGGTTCCTAGTCCCACAAAAAAATGCAACAAAGTGCATCTGCAAAGCCCTCACTCTGTCACTCAGAAATGTATTCCATTATCTGCCTGCAAGCTGAAAATCTTTGCCAGTGTGTGCGTGTTTAGGCTACCTGCCCCTCCCCCCTCCAACGCATAGGCTACTGTACTGCCGTTACCATAGGCTACTGTACTGACGTTACAAGCGTGGTTCAGAAGATAGGAGAGATTTTTAATTAGCTAGAGGAGAATGGATTCGCTTTTTTCAATGGTAGTTAAGGATACAATAGGCCTAGTTATCACCTTTCACATTGGATTTCTAACTACAAAAACGTAAGATATATTTATAAATTCTGGTGCCGCTTTTTACACACGCCTGTGAGCTAGCTAGCTCAAATGACATTCAAAGTTCTTTCATAGAAGCCGCTCCTCCTAGTTATAATACTGTGGACCCAATTAGGATAATGCATGTCATAACAAGATGCCCAGCGCTTCAAGCCTCAACTCTCTCTCCACCCGTAAAATTTCAGTCGCATCTTGAGTCATAGGCTACACTTGTCTGTCCATCACGTATGTAAATCGCTTGCATGCCTGCTTTATCAGCAGTGATGGGTGAAGTCATTTAATGAGCTAAATGTAAAAAATAAAAATTCACAGGTTAAAAAAGGAACAGAAAGGAAAGATAAACCATTTTTTTTTTTTTTTTATGTTTTACCTTTATTTAACTAGGCCAGTGTGTTCAACTAAGGGTTAAATCGGTTTAGAACTTTTTTTTGCTAGTCGGAACAGTGGTACGGAATGAAAAAATAACAACAAATAGTGGTTCTGTTCAGAACTAAATGATTAGCCGCTACATATTAACTGTGCACGTGCACAGTGTTCCCGGTTGGTAATTCGGCCATGATTACTACAAATTTAGATAGCTGGCTAGACTAACTAGACCAATTTAACAAAAATGTTAACTGACATGGGCTAATTGAATGCCTGTCAATGAGTCACATATAACAAGAGGGAAATTGCTGATGCACAACCAAGTTTCAAAACTGCACCTTGTGTATTCTACCATTCTAACTCTCAACAGTAGGTTGAGTCCAAAATATATTTTTTAATAACATTTTTAGTCCAGACCTCGGTGTCCGCATATGTAGCTACTGCCCTGTGTGCCATCATCTGTCATGTTGCGGTCTATCTGTGGTCCAGCGTTCCTCTCCCTGAACTCCACCCCTTGCATGTGATGCGTCATCGCTTCATGGATGACATCATACAGCGGCTGGATCTGCAGAAGTGACATTGCAAATCCACTTTGATATGTACAGTCAATAAAGACAAGTAGAATTGAACACTGTCTACAAAAGTGTGTGTGTGTACCCAGGCTCCGGCAGGCTGTGGCTTGGACATGTTTGTGGGGTACATCCTGGCCACAGGGAACATGAGGACGTCGACACTGTCAGGCACCATGTTGCAGTAGTCATGAACGCACTGCAGCCACCACCACACTGCGTCACGGCAGTTATAGCGAGTGCCAGTCCTGTGACACTGCAGGTTGGGGTTCAGGCCACACCACAGGCTGCCGCGAACACCAGGATGAAGTTTATGTGGAAAAAAGTGACAGATATAAGCCATTAGATAAATTCAAGCAATCATCTGTATAACCCTGATAAAGGTCTGTTGGCCAAAACGTTTATGTGAGAGGCATTCAATTGTTTAGCAGCATCCAAAATCACAGGTGCACTGGAGTTTCTTACTTTTTATGGATAGTTTTATTCTCCATGCACATGGAAACTTTATAGGTGAGAGCTGAGAGTGTGAGACATAACTGGCCTTCAGATGTCTTCCTGTCACCAGCATCAGACCTCGCAGCACGATGAAGTTGTCCCGGCTCCAGCAACGGAAGATCCCAGCTGCAAAATGAGGGAAACCTGAATGTGCCAGAAAGACAAACATTAATATTGGCCACCCAGTAACAAAGAAAAAGAAAGGGAGCAACATTATGTGGATGTATCTGTATCTCTGTAACAGTACAGTCAGAGGGATCTTCCATACCCAGAAGGGCAAAAATAAAGTTGTAATGAATTGGATTTAAATTGAACTTGACTGAATTGAAAGCCTTACCTGCACCAGGGAAACACATCACTGCTCTTTATCATTGGATATATTGTTGAGACGGTAGGGCACGTCGTGCAGCGTGGGAGCGAGGGAGGCAGGGACAGGGCCAGGTGCAGGCCCACACCACACATCTGTACTGAGCCCAGAGCTAACTGCTTCACCAGGGTGGAACCAGTCTGGATAAAGCTTAACACACAAATATTATAAACTGAAGGACTGTCCATGAACTTAGAGGTTTGTGGAACATTTTCAAGTTAATTCAGAACAGCAGTATTTCTTTTACTCTGGTCATGACTAGTCTTGTTGACAAATTCAGATTTTTCAATTTTATTTCTGAATAGGAATAGCAAGATGCCATTAAAGACAGTTTTACATTTGATTGATGGTTGTATAGACCCCAACAATGATGGAGTCAAAGTAGCATAGCACCAGGTAACCAGTGATGTACAAGGGATATGTGAACATAGCCTGGAACCACTTGCCCACATGGAGGGACAACACGAGACATATCATTTAACTGCAGAACAGTATTTGTTTATAGTCACCACCAGTCTATAAAAAAAAACACTGAGTGAACAAAACATTAGGAACACCTTCCTAATATTGAGTTGCACCCTTTTGCCCTCAGAACAGCCTCAGTTCATCAGGACATGGACTCTACAAGGTGTCGAAAGCGTTCCAAAGGGATGCTGACACATGTTGACTCTAATTGCGTCAAGTTGGCTGGATGTCCTTTCTATGGTGGACCATTCTTGATACACAGGAAACTGTTGAGGGTGAAAAATCCAACAACGTTGTAGTTTGACACATTCAAACCAGTGTGCCTGATACCTACTACCACACCCCGTTCAAAGGCACTTCAATCTTTTGTCCTGCCCATTCACCCTCTGAATGTCACACATACTATACACAATCTATGTCTCAATTGTCTCAAGGCTTAAAAAATATATTTTGAAACTATCCCCTCCCCTTTATCTACAATGACAAAAGTGGATTTAACAAGTGACATCAATAAAGGATCATAGCTTTCACCTGGATTCACCTGGTCAGCCTGTCATGGAAAGAGCAGGTGTTCTTAATGTTTTGTACACCAAGTGTAAACAGTACATAATCAATGCAATACAACACAGCTGCAGAGATTGTGTGTGATGTGGTTTGTAAGTCTACTGCTTGCTCAAGAGGTAGATTACCATTTACCAGTAGAAGACAGCATAGTCTTATGGTAGTTACTTTTGTGAATGAATAGGCCCTATGTCTGCAATGCATATGTCAGATATTGTATGGGCTGAGATTCATCACAAAAACAACCAAGTAAAAGAATCATGTTGAGTAACTGTACTGCCAGTGGAGTAGTGAGTACGGCTGGAGAGTTGGCGTCAAACACACTACCTGTCTTGTAGTGATTACAGAAGTGGACGAGATGTCTCCTCAGAACCCCCACCTACTCCTGGAACTTGGGGTCCACACTCGTCCTGGGAGGACAACATGGGTTACAGACTACTAGAGTCTGAAAGTTGTACTTCAAATTAGATAAAAATGCATAGCACATCAATGCGAACTGTGGCAAAAAGGTTTGCTGTGTCTGTCAGCGTAGTGTCCAGAGCATGCAGGCGCTACCAGGAGACAGGCCAGTACATCAGGAGACGTGGAGGAGGCCGTAGGAGGGCACCAACCCAGCAGCAGGACCGCTACCTCCACCTTTGTGCAAGGAGGTGCACTGCCAGCGCCCTGCAAAATGACCTCCAGCAGGCCACAAATGTGCATGTGTCTGCTCAAACGGTCAGAAACAGACTCCATGAGGGTGGTATGAGGGCCCGACGTCCACAGGTGGGGGTTGTGCTTACAGCCCAACACCGTGCAGGACGTTTGGCATTTGCCAGAGAACACCAAGATTGGCAAATTCGCCACTGGTGCCCTGTGCTCTTCACAGATGAAAGCAGGTTCACACTGAGCACATGAGCACATGTGACAGACGTGACAGAGTCTGGAGACGCCGTGGAGAACGTTCTGCTGCCTGCAACATCCTCCAGCATGACCGGTTTGGCGATGGGTCAGTCATGGTGTGGGGTGGCATTTCTTTGTGGGGCCGCACAGCCCTCCATGTGCTCGCCAGAGGTAGCCTGACTGCCATTAGGTACCGAGATGAGATCCTCAGACCCCTTGTGAGACCATATGCTGACACATGCACATTTGTGGCCTGCTGGAGGTCATTTTGCAGGGCTCTGGCAGTGCACCTCCTTGCACAAAGGCGGAGGTAGCGGTCCTGCTGCTGGGTTGTTGCCCTCCTACGGCCTCCTCCACGTCTCCTGATGTACTGGCCTGTCTCCTGGTAGCGCCTGCATGCTCTGGACACTACGCTGACAGACACAGCAAACCTTTTTGCCACAGTTCGCATTGATGTGCCATCCTGGATGAACTGCACTACCTGAGCCACTTGTGTGGGTTGTAGACTCCGTCTCATGCTACCACTAGAGTGAGAGCACCGCCAGCATTCAAAAGTGACCAAAACATCTGCCAGGAAGCATAGGAACTGAGAAGTGGTCTGTGGTCACCATCTGCAGAATCACTCCTGTTTTGGGGGGTGTCTTGCTAATTGCCTATAATTTCCACCTTTTGTCTATTCCATTTGCACAACAGCATGTGAAATTTATTGTCAATCAGTGTTGCTTCCTAAGTGGACAGTTTGATTTCACAGAAGTGTGATTGACTTGGAGTTACATTGTGTTGTTTAAGTGTTCCCTTTATTTTTTTGAGCAGTGTATATATATATATTTCACCTTTATTTAACCAGGTAGGCAAGTTGAGAACAGGTTCTCATTTACAACTGCGACCTGGCCAAGATAAAGCAAAGCAGTTCGACACATATAACACATGGAGTTAAACAAACATACAGTCAATAATACTGTAGAAAAATCAGTCTATATACAATGTGAGCAAATAAGTTGAGATAAGGGAGATAAAGGCAATAAATAGGCCACGGTGGCAAAGTAAATACAATATAGCAATTAAAACACTGGAATGGTAGATTTGACAGTAGATGAGTGTACAAAGTAGAAATACTGGCGTGCAAAGGAGCAAAATAAATAAATAAATACATTAGGGGAAGAGGTAGTTGTTTGGGCTATTGATAGATGGGCTATGTACAGGTGCAGTGAGCTGCTCTGACAGCTGGTGCTTAAAGCTAGTGAGGGAGATAAGTGTTTCCAGTTTCAGAGATTTTTGTCGTTCGTTCCAGTCAATGGCAGCAGAGAACTGGAAGGAGAGGCGGTGTCGTCTGCGTAGAGGTGGATCAGAGACTCACCAGCAGCAAGAGCGACATCATTGATGTATACAGAGAAGAGAGTCGACCCAAGAATTGAACCCTGTGGCACCCCATAGAGACTGCCAGAGGCCCGGACAACAGGCCCTCAGATTTGACACACTGAACTCTGTCTGAGAAGTAGTTGGTGAACCAGGCGAGGCAGTCATTTGAGAAACCAAGGCTGTTGAGTCTGCCGATGAGGATGTGGTGATTGACAGAGTCGAAAGCCTTGGCCAGGTCAATGAATACGGCATTCTGAATGAATACGGATGTCTTCAATATTATTCTACATTGTAGAAAACAGTAAAAATAAAGAAACTCTTGAATGAGTAGGTATCCAAACTTTTGACTGGTACTGTATATATGTGTGTGTATATACATATATCATGTTTGGTATACTCAGTGTATGTATGGTGTGTAATGTGAATAGACAGTATATGAATAGAAACGGAGTGTACAGCAGTAGTTATATAGGATGAGCCATGACTTGTCACCCACAGACCATGTGTATCATTTGTCTCAGAGTAGGCGTGCTGATTTAGATCATATTACATGGACACACGGGACACTCCTACTCTGACACTTGATACATAGGGCACCTGGGACAATCTCAATAGGACAGTGTATTCTTACCTGAACAATATCACACTACCAGGGTGAGCTGTTCAAATTTAGTCTGCTTAACAAATTCACTGCGTCCCTTACCAGTGACGGCAGCATGCTTCACAATCTTGCTGTCATGTTGCTGGACAGTTCCAGTAGAAATAATGGTACTAGCAGTGCCTTACACATGTACATGAGTTATATTCCTTTTGTATAGACTGAAGTGACCCAAGCACAAAACATCAGGTCTAAGAACAGCCCTTAATTATCACACAATAATCCCCAGGTTCTCATGTCTTATAAACTAAAATGGTCCATTGTGTACAATCACATGCCAGGCATATAGAGACATGCCTGTAACCCTAGCTGGGAGGTAAAGTTGTAATTCTATGGTGCTGTTTTCATGTTACCTGGATGTGTTCTCTGATGTCTACAGTGTGCTTAGGCAGACTGTTGATGCCGTTCCTGTCTTTCGGGTTTGACCCAGCGATCCGATCCTCTCCACAGTCCTGGCCTCCAGAACCACCACCTCTTTTTGAAAGATTTTGTACAGTGGTGGAAAAAAATACTACATTTGTTTTACTTGAGTAAAAGCTATACATCAAATTCCTCACATTAAGCAAACCAAATACCATTTTAATTTGCTTTTTTAATTTACAGACAGGGGCACACTCCAACATTCACAAATACAGTGATTCTGCCAGATCAGAGGCAGTAGGGGTTACAAGGAGTTATGTTGATAGGTTTGTGAATTGCACCATATCGTTGTCATGGGTAACGTCGAGGAACATGGCATGGGCGATAGAGGGCACTAGACGTCTGAGGCTGGGCTGAACGAACGAGCCCACAGGCTCTCCACCAAATGTGTAGATCAACCTGCCCTCCTCGTGACTCTCTCCTGCACTCATGGCCTCTGAGGAACAGAGACAGACAGAGAGATAGAGATTGTTATTGTAGCAACTAGATAAAACAGGCAAATGGTTATAGCCAATATTCTAATATTACCCCCAACAGTCCTTTTTAGCCAAGAGACAATCAATTGCAGATGTATTTAATTTCATGTGTATCAATATACCATGAACAAAGGCAATACCCAACTGTTGAAGCAAAACAGAAACAGTGAACACTTATTTTTCAATTTCTACCAGATTATGTAGCCTGGTGCCAGATCTGTATGTGCTCTGGTCCACTCCAATGCTCAACTCATTTCCTAATTGTCAAGGAGTTGGCATGATTTCACAAATAGACTGGCAGTCAGGCTATAGATTACGTGCCATTTGTGCATTTCCCAGGCTCTTACCTCTGATGAGGGAGATAATGGCCAGTCTAGTGACAAAGACATTGTCCAGATCCTCGCTGCCCGTGAACAGCTCAGCCACCATATACAGGTCCGGCTTCAGCTTGCGAGCTCTATCCAGCATGGACTACATACAGCACAGCCACACCACATACACACAGACCAGGGCACACAATGCAACACAGGCAATGTTGGGGAAGGGAGAAAGAGATAGATATGAGACAAGAGAGGAGGAGAGGGCGAGAGATGGGAAGAGGATATAGAAAGAGATAGATATGAGACAAGAGAGGAGGAGAGGGCGCGAGATGGGAAGAGGATATAGAAAGAGATAGATATGAGACAAGAGAGGAGGAGAGGGCGCGAGATGGGAAGAGGATATAGAAAGAGATAGATATGAGACAAGAGAGGAGGAGAGGGCGCGAGATGGGAAGAGGATATAGAAAGAGATAGATATGAGACAAGAGAGGAGGAGAGGGCGAGAGATGGGAAGAGGATATAGAAAGAGATAGATATGAGACAAGAGAGGAGGAGAGGGCGCGAGATGGGAAGAGGATATAGAAAGAGATAGATATGAGACAAGAGAGGAGGAGAGGGCGAGAGATGGGAAGAGGATATAGAAAGAGATAGATATGAGACAAGAGAGGAGGAGAGGGCGAGAGATGGGAAAGGGAAAGTGAAGGGGTACAGGCTTTGGCAAGAAATAAAGTAAATATGAAAGCGACATACAGAGGGGAGGGGGACATGTCAATTACCAGGCAACAAACAAGTTAATGGTGGGAATTAGCCCGGTTAAAGCCCGATGTTGGGAAATGTAGTAACAAAATCAATTTATGTTTAAGTGAATGTGCAAAGGTAGTCCGGTGATAATGGAAAATATAGTTATACACTTAATGTTTTGTATATTAAGAACACCTGTTTTATGTGCCTTTGAACAGGGTATGGTAGTAGGTGCCAGGCACAGTGGTTTGTGTCAAGAACTGCATCGCTGCTGGGTTTTTCACGCTCAACCGTTTCCAGTGTGTATAAAGAATGCTCTACCTCCCAAAGGACTTCCTGCCATCTTGACAACTGTGGGAAGCATCAGTCAGCATTGCCCCCCCCCCAAAAAAAGGGGAGGGGGGGGGGCACAACTCAATATTAGGGATGTGTTCCTAATGTTTGGTATACTCCGTGTATATTAATGATTTTTTACAAAAGATGTGAGATTTAAAGTAAGCAGTGGAATAAGATGACCAATAGAAAGAGAGCAGGAGAGACAGACAGATTTAGCATCATGCTCAGTCAGGACAATGCATTAGTCCAGTTCCAGTACAGTCCTACACCACGATATGGCAGTAGCATGGCCTCTGACCAGACTATCACATACAGGTTACGTCTGACCGCCTTGGCTGGTGCCAGCATCGCCTACAGAGACCACCACATCACAGTAAAGAATCCTGGGGCTACAATTTGTTCTTAAACACTACTGTGCTGTGATAAAGTATTTGCCCCCTTTCACAGCACTGAATGTACTTAGATTTATTTGACAGCATTGGTAATTTTTCATAACGCTCTAGATGTTCCACATTCACACAAGATGGCAGGAAGACTAGGGGTTCCCTTTTCTAGAAAGACTTCAGCGTTTTCCCCCTTGCAATAGAGGATAATGTTGGCCTAGTAACACCTGTAATACTCAGTACATTCAATTTAAGAGTATCATGGAAAATATTCACCAGGTTATGCAGATATGAATGTGTGGATCTACAGTCAGATCAGAATGCTGTATCTCGGTCATGCAAGTGTAGCGAAGCGACAGTTGTCCAGGCGTACGCCTGTGGATTGTTTGGTCGTGATCTCTGTGTACTACTTCATGTCTCCCCAGCAGATCAGCTCTCCCCCCAGCAGCACAGCTTCAGGCTGTCTCCCCAGCAGATCAGCTCTCCCCCCAGCAGCACAGCTTCAGGCTGTCTCCCCAGCAGATCAGCTCTCCCCTCAGCAGCACAGCTTCAGGCTGTCTCCCCAGCAGATCAGCTCTCCCCCCAGCAGCACAGCTTCAGGCTGTCTCCCCAGCAGATCAGCTCTCCCCCCAGCAGCACAGCTTCAGGCTGTCTCCCCAGCAGATCAGCTCTCCCCCCAGCAGCACAGCTTCAGGCTGTCTCCCCAGCAGATCAGCTCTCCCCTCAGCAGCACAGCTTCAGGCTGTCTCCCCAGCAGATCAGCTCTCCCCCCAGCAGCACAGCTTCAGGCTGTCTCCCCAGCAGATCAGCTCTCCCCTCAGCAGCACAGCTTCAGGCTGTCTCCCCAGCAGATCAGCTCTCCCCCCAGCAGCACAGCTTCAGGCTGTCTCCCCAGCAGCACAGCTTCAGGCTGTCTCCCCAGCAGATCAGCTCTCCCCTCAGCAGCACAGCTTCAGGCTGTCTCCCCAGCAGATCAGCTCTCCCCCCAGCAGCACAGCTTCAGGCTGTCTCCCCAGCAGATCAGCTCTCCCCCCAGCAGCACAGCTTCAGGCTGTCTCCCCAGCAGATCAGCTCTCCCCTCAGCAGCACAGCTTCAGGCTGTCTTCCCAGCAGATCAGCTCTCCCCTAAGCAGCACAGCTTCATGCTGTCTCCCCAGCAGATCAGCTCTCCCCTCAGCAGCACAGCTTCAGGCTGTCTCCCCAGCAGATCAGCTCTCCCCCCAGCAGCACAGCTTCAGGCTGTCTCCCCAGCAGATCAGCTCTCCCCCCAGCAGCACAGCTTCAGGCTGTCTCCCCAGCAGATCAGCTCTCCCCCCAGCAGCACAGCTTCAGGCTGTCTCCCCAGCAGATCAGCTCTCCCCCCAGCAGCACAGCTTCAGGCTGTCTCCCCAGCAGATCAGCTCTCCCCTCAGCAGCACAGCTTCAGGCTGTCTCCCCAGCAGATCAGCTCTCCCCCCAGCAGCACAGCTTCAGGCTGTCTCCCCAGCAGATCAGCTCTCCCCCCAGCAGCACAGCTTCAGGCTGTCTCCCCAGCAGATCAGCTCTCCCCCCAGCAGCACAGCTTCAGGCTGTCTCCCCAGCAGATCAGCTCTCCCCCCAGCAGCACAGCTTCAGGCTGTCTCCCCAGCAGATCAGCTCTCCCCCCAGCAGCACAGCTTCAGGCTGTCTCCCCAGCAGATCAGCTCTCCCCCCAGCAGCACAGCTTCATGCTGTCTCCCCAGCAGATCAGCTCTCCCCCCAGCAGCACAGCTTCATGCTGTCTCCCCAGCAGATCAGCTCTCCCCTCAGCAGCACAGCTTCAGGCTGTCTCCCCAGCAGATCAGCTCTCCCCTCAGGTACAAGGTAGAGACAGACAGGGATGAAACAGAAGAGTTAGAAATATCAATGATATCTAAAACGAAAAAGAGTCACATTTCTCAGGAAAAGGTCAATCTTTACCACCCCCTTTTGGTATAGACTGGATATGGCAATTATAGGACGAAACTAGGCCACAGTTACAACAGCACTAGCAGATGACCTGGAACCTAAAACCACTGAACTATCAGCTGACCTGGAACCTTATACTACCGAACTATCAGCTGACCTGTAACCTAATACTACTGAACTATGAGCTGACCTGTAACCTAATACCACTGAACTATCAGCTGACCTGTAACCTAATACTACCGAACTATCAGCTGACCTGTAACCTAATACTACTGAACTATCAGCTGACCTGTAACCTAATACTACTGAACTATCAGCTGACCTGTAACCTAATACTACCGAACTATCAGCTGACCTGTAACCTAATACTACCGAACTATCAGCTGACCTGTAACCTAATACTACCGAACTATCAGCTGACCTGTAACCTAATACTACCGAACTATCAGCTGACCTGGAACCTAATACCACTGAACTATCAGCTGACCTGGAACCTAATACCACTGAACTATCAGCTGACCTGTAACCTAATACTACCGAACTATCAGCTGACCTGTAACCTAATACTACCGAACTATCAGCTGACCTGTAACCTAATACTACCGAACTATCAGCTGACCTGTAACCTAATACTACTGAACTATCAGCTGACCTGGAACCTAATACCACTGAACTATCAGCTGACCTGGAACCTAATACCACTGAACTATCAGCTGACCTGGAACCTAATACCACTGAACTATCAGCTGACCTGTAACCTAATACTACCGAACTATCAGCTGACCTGTAACCTAATACTACTGAACTATGAGCTGACCTGTAACCTAATACCACTGAACTATCAGCTGACCTGTAACCTAATACTACCGAACTATCAGCTGACCTGTAACCTAATACTACTGAACTATCAGCTGACCTGTAACCTAATACTACTGAACTATCAGCTGACCTGTAACCTAATACTACCGAACTATCAGCTGACCTGTAACCTAATACTACCGAACTATCAGCTGACCTGTAACCTAATACTACCGAACTATCAGCTGACCTGTAACCTAATACTACCGAACTATCAGCTGACCTGGAACCTAATACCACTGAACTATCAGCTGACCTGGAACCTAATACCACTGAACTATCAGCTGACCTGTAACCTAATACTACCGAACTATCAGCTGACCTGTAACCTAATACTACCGAACTATCAGCTGACCTGTAACCTAATACTACCGAACTATCAGCTGACCTGTAACCTAATACTACTGAACTATCAGCTGACCTGGAACCTAATACCACTGAACTATCAGCTGACCTGGAACCTAATACCACTGAACTATCAGCTGACCTGGAACCTAATACCACTGAACTATCAGCTGACCTGTAACCTAATACTACCAAACTATCAGCTGACCTGTAACCTAATACTACCGAACTATCAGCTGACCTGTAACCTAATACTACTGAACTATCAGCTGACCTGTAACCTAATACTACCGAACTATGAGCTGACCTGTAACCTAATACTACTGAACTATGAGCTGACCTGTAACCTAATACTACTGAACTATGAGCTGACCTGTAACCTAATACAACTGAACTATGAGCTGACCTGTAACCTAATACAACTGAACTATCAGCTGACCTGTAACCTAATACTACTGAACTATCAGCTGACCTGGAACCTAATACTACTGAACTATCAGCTGACCTGGCTCTGCAAAGTCCCTCAGGGGGTCATCTGACATCACCCAACCGTTGTGGGCCAGGAAGTGTCCGTCTGGCTCATCAGCTGCATTTCCTGGTCAAATGCCAAGTTGTCCTCTGGTGAAATATCTGCACACCACTGGATGTTTCCCGGTGACAGGTCCCAATTTAGGCGGGTAGTCCGCAAGGTGTTTCTAAATTACATTTCCCACGATGCAGTTCTAGCACTCAACATTAAGCTCCTCAACCAGTTACAACACTCCAGGACAGATGAGGGCTCATTACTGTAACACAAACACAGGAGTGACAAACATTTGTAGATCCAACACCAGTGACAAGGTAACACCAATCTCAAGATTACTGGGATCATTTTCTTCAAGGTATTCCCGCTCCTCTACAATTGGTCTAAAGCACCCGGACATAAAAATTGTAATTGTCTTATAGAAGTTAGCATACAATAAGGTGATTCGACAAAATTAGCAATTACTCTGTATGAGCGGGTCTATTGCAATAATGGAGTATCCTAAAGCAGACATGTTTTGTGGCCACATATGGTTTGTTTACGTTTCTACTGTTGAGGCTTAGAGGGAGTTGAAGTAGACTTACAGCTCCATCTAGCGGTCGCGTCGGGGATAACAGTTGACAACTATAGCATTAGCTTAACCCTAACCCTTCTCCTAACCTGCTATGTTAATTCACCTAAACTGCTGTGTTAATATCCTAATCTGCTGTGGCGACAAATCATACCACTAACCTCACAATCGTGTAATTCGCAAACATTCAATGAAATACTTCACTCAGTATAGTCACGCTCACCAAGTCCAACTTTGAATCGTTGATATCCCAGGATTATATGCGCAATAGCCCTGGGGACGAGGTTAGATGGTTCCTCACCCTGAAAGTAATCTATGGGCCAGGAGAAACTAATCCATGGGTCTAAATCACATCCCTGTTACCGCAGTTGAAACAAACTGACCTGAGGTGGTGCTGGATTTAGGCCTAGAGGAGCATGGTTGATGGACTCTCCCCAGCTGAGCTTGGTGTTTCCATTCTATGTGGGTTAAAATAAACTTGAACATCTTATTGGGAAACATGAATAAGTAGACGTTGTCATTTCTAAAAACATGTACACTCGTTAGTCCTAAATAAAATACAGGTAGTTGACAGACAACATCTTTGAAGGTCCTCCACAGCTTTAGCCAGTTGTTGGAGTTGGGGACGTCCATAACACAGCAGAGACAACCCAAGAAACCATTCTCGTATCATGTTTCTGCTGTTCTATGGCGGTATCGCTGCAGAAAGAGGTCAAGACAAACTATTCAGAGAAGTGACAGGTTAGCATCCCTCAAGGGCTATAAAGTCACCTTCAAGTGTACAATTTAATGAATGACAAGAATAAAACAGCCAACACAAGGGCTTTACAATGTACAAGTTTATTTTTAATGAACTCTTCAGTGGTTGGTAGTCACAGCACAGCTCGCATGTATGAAGCCACACGCCTATTTTACAAGATGGAAAATTTAAAAAAGGAAAAACAGCAAAAATGTAAACCAAAAGAGGAGATGGCCAACAGTCCAACTACAGAAACGGTTTCTTTACTACAGTATCCTTAAAAAGGCCACTGAAATGCATAAAATGTGTTTGATGCATGGACTTTATTTGATGGTGGCTGACATCAAATACTCCTCACATGGCATTGACAGTGCATGTAGACATTGTAAAAAGGACTGGGTTAGCA
Organism: Salvelinus fontinalis; assembly: GCF_029448725.1. Classification (NCBI taxonomy): domain Eukaryota; kingdom Metazoa; phylum Chordata; class Actinopteri; order Salmoniformes; family Salmonidae; genus Salvelinus; species Salvelinus fontinalis. Next base: position 11,761,748 of record NC_074675.1, on the reverse strand, counting down.
ATACCTAGGATCTTTTAGTGACAACACCTTGGCTAATACTACGGCTTAAAAAACAACTGAAAAGAAAATGAACAGCACTCATCCAAAGATACTGAATACAATGTGTGAAATGTAGTGAAGCAATTATATTATTTGTATCTCACAATTACCGTGAACACTTAAAACTGGAAAGAAAAAGCACGGAACACTGCCAGCCATTCCCTTTAAGAGAGAGGCCCTATTGTAATCCAATGTCTTTAGACTATAAATGAAGAAAATAGTTAAAAACACACTTTTTTTGTCCTCTGGAGTTTGTATATTTTTAATAGTAACAGACGGGAACCATAAATGCATGCCATGTGCTGGTCTCAAACGATACATACAGGTATATACAGCATCACTCAGTACCTGCTAAAACGAAGTGAGAAATACAGAGTAGAAACTACACTACAACCTTAAAGAAAAGAAGGGGGGGGGGGGGGTGAAAGGGGTGAGCGATGGAAAGATGGAAGAGGAGTGAAAATCCTACTAGTGATGGACTCATCATTAAAGCATTTTTATTAGAAATAAATGCATATTGCACATACAGTGAAAGCTTAAATTCCACCAAGTCCACCTGTTCTGTAAAGCGATAGTTCCATTTACCTCTGAGGGAGACACACAAAGGTACAGAAATGGAAAGGGGGTGAGTGGCGTGGATAGAGGTGTGTGCGTGTGCTTGGGTGGTGTGTGTTTCGGGGTGGGGGGGGGGTTGCGTGCACTAAGACGGGGTACGACTGAGAAGTCTTCTGCTGTGAGGCAGAGCCTCCAAAAATCGGGGAGGACTTCTTCTGGGGGGAGAGGGGGTCAGAAAGAAAAGGACAACTACACATCGCACAACCCTTGTATGTAGGTCGAGGAACAAACAGGAAATGAAAACAAAAAGACCAAATAAGAGTTTGTGGCACAAATAAAATCAGGTGTGAAATAACTGTCCTTCTGTGACAGCCGAGAGATCGATACAAGTGTTTTATGTACAACTAAGGCTTATTGGTTAAATAGTTGAGGCTTCCCCGCCCGCAAACGCTTTTACATGCCGTTCACAACCCTATCCTCTGCTAATGTAAACTCAGTGGTTCTATCTGGAGAGCAGCCACAGGTTGAAGTGGAGAATAACCTAATGGAGAGAGGGAGGACATGGAGGACGCTGTGGTGGTGGGAGAGGAGAGAGGGATAGAAGAGCTGAGAAGGAGTCTTGTTGCAGATGTCTCTTGCAATTAATACCTAAAAGTTGCAATTCCATTAGTCACTGCCATGGAGGAGTGGGCGGGCGCAGGAGGGCGGGGGGGGGGGCTGTTCTACTTGGAAAGCTTGCTAATGACTCGAATAAGAGCTCCGTTCTCATCCTTTAGTCTCTGGTTGTCTGCTTTCAAGTCTGGTAGCGTCTGGAAGAGAACAAAAAAGAGAGAGGGAAACGGGTTTAGAGACATGTCACCGTAGAGACACGTTGAAGTTTACCAGTCAGCCCAGTTCTAGAAACTGTTAATTGCAGTGTGTCATCAGCATCTTTGACAAGCCAGTCTCAACCATTTTTTCCCCCTTGTCTTTATTTTCTTCGTTGAGAATGGAGCAAGCACACCCCGGTCCAAAGTCTCTGCTAAATAGCCATGCAGAACAGGAGAGGCGGCTCCACTGGCAGCCAGGAATACAACACACTCTTCAATTACACAGCACAAATCCTGGCAGCACAAACAGTGCTCCTTTGTTTGAAGCATACAGGGCTAAAAAATGCATGAGCGACAACTCAAACTGTTGCAGCATCAAATAATGCCTCTGCAATCGTTCAGTTTTTCCTATTTGTCTTTGTGAGGTAGACTTATCACGTGTAAAGCTAACGCCATCTCGCAGTCAGTACCCACCCAATACCCATTTCTGCCCTGAACCAAATTTCCAAACTAACTGCTATATGAAAAATGGCATTACTACATCTCTGCCTTAATACAATGACAGTAGTTACGTTATTCACTAACATAACACCACTGCCTGTCATCTTGGTCACAGTTTGTGAGTTTAGTCTGAAATAGAACCTTTAACTAGTCATCAGTGTGGTGCCAAAGTGTTGTGGATTAAGTGGGTAATATTACGAGAGAACTACGAAATACTACCCAGTTTGTTTGACAAAAGAAAATATAACTAAATCACAATGAGTCACAGATTTTCATTCCCAAATATAATTCCCTCAATATCAACTAAAACCATACTGAGCTAAGCAGATTCATGAAGCCATGCAGTCCAGCATTGCCTGGGGCAGAGCAACCATGGCGGATTGCCCAGTCCCTCTTGAAACACTCCAGCACTCAGATAGGGAACAACTGAACATCCAGGGAGATCAAGAGCAAAACATAACTGTCCACCGCAAAACTATAAGGCATTTTATTACAGATGACAATCAACCAACCTGAGCTTCTTATGGTATGTAATGGAAATTGAAATCATGAGCAAGAGCCAAATTACTATGTCTGTCTAGGTCACAGGGAAATTAAATAAGACCAAGTCTAAACCTGCAGTATTGGGGTTACCCAGTCTCAAAGCTGGGTTGATGTCATCTATAAAGACTCAATTGAAACGGGGGTAGGACTGGAGAAAGACACTGAGGGGAAAGCAAATGTGTCCGTCCTCCATAAAAAAATGTCCGCCATTTGACACTAAAAGGAAGCCACGTCATGCAAAGCCAGAAACAAGCCGAACGAAACAACGGCACTCCCTGATAAAGACTTCAAGACTGCACACTGGGGAGGAAAAGAACAAAATGGGGCACTCTCCTTTACAGTATATCAAATTATGTAGTCAAATCAATTGAATAAAGACCTAATCATGTAGTCCAATATTTATACTTCAGGTGCTGCACTAACACTAAAGCGGTACATTTGCTTATATGAAAATGAACACCTGAATTGATACTTACCTGACTGAAAATAACATTTAACTATACTGCGAACTATAGGTACTGTAAATGGAAAGTGCCCAGTCAAAACACACTCCCCAATATGAAAACCAGAGAGGACAGGGGAGGTAGGGGAGTCAGTCTCAGGGGGGGAGGAGAGAACCTTGTAGTTGGGCGGCTGGGGACCTGCCTGTCTATGGGTGAGGTCGGAGCACGAATGGAGCATGAGAAGGGAGGGTGAGGGGGTGAGGAGGAGCGGTTGGGCAGGGCTACAGGTCCACGGAGGGGGGCAGCTGGCTGCAGGCTGACTGGGAGAGCTTAACCACCACACGGGCCAGGGCCCTGTTCTCTGCCTGCAGCCGCTCCTTGACCTGACGCAGGGCCTGAACCTGCTTTACCTCTGGGAGGTTCTGCAGGAAAACCACAACACAGGGAGAGAGAGGGGGAGAGCGAGAGAGGAGGGAGAGCGAGAGATGAGGGAGAGCGAAAGAGTCAAACCAGCAGAGGGCAGAGCAAAGGGGGAGATGGGAGAGTGTACCAGAAAGGAGAGACAGAATGGAAGACAAGGGGGGCCAATACAAATTATAGAGAGGATAAGAAGAGGGGGCAAAGAAGACAAAAACAGAAAAAGGAGATTGTTAGGAAAATGGAACAGAGTTTGGAACTGGAGGAATGACAAGTGCTTTCCAAGCAGGCTGGCATGTAGTAGAGACAGCAATCTACAGTAGCAGAGTAGAATAGAGAGCGAGAGGAAGACAGATATGGTCGCTGGGCTGCCTATGACCTAGAAATAATCACTACATTATGGCAGTGCTGGGAAGAAGGAAAACACTTGCTTATTTTGTTGCCCCATTTCTAAGAACATCCAATCTCCTTAGTTAGAAGGGTTTACGCGTTATGTCAACATAGATTATATAGAGCATCCCAAAATGTGGCAATACTGAACACGCGCGCACACACAGAATACACACCACAGATAGGATACACTGGGGGCTCAAATCAAACACTGGGGAGTGTACAGTGACAACAGCACTATGCTGACTGTCAGTTAGGATTGTTACGTTTTACATCTACAATGCTATAATTCACAGCACCAGAGAGTTTATCAAATGGGATATTGAATTGACTCCAGCCCTCCTCACATTGGTCCTGTGGCAGAGTGAAAAATAGCAGTCTGTGCAAAAATGCTATCCCGTAAAGTAACTTTGCTCAGCAATACATTTCAACAGGGCATACTAATATAGTACACTAGTGGTCCAGCTAAAGTATACAGTATGTTTAACATTGGAATATTGACTGCTGTTCCTGATCTTAAAAAGGGGCAATATGCTATTATGTCACTCAAAACCTTCTGGTGCCCTACACACAAATAGGGCCTTACACCCAACAACATACATCGAGGGCACAGTCACATAAGACAGTACCTTGAGTTCCTCCTCCATCTCAGAGATCTTCCTTTCTAGAGCTCTTCTTTCCTGCGGGGAGGGGGACAAACAGATGTTAACCCCGGGTTTAAAGAAGAGGGAGACGAGCATAGAAAACACCACACAAGACAACCACAAGGCTCCCACAAACTGCTTCAGTTATGTTACCTCACACCTCGTGGCCAAAACGAAGGCCATACCTGGGCTCCGCAGCGCAGCTGTTACAGCCTTGAGTGACCCTGGCTCTGATAGCAGTTCATTTCATCACGAGACGAGATTCCATGGGGGGGGGGGGGTGATAACTATCACCAATTACTTTCATTTTAGCCAAAGAAAATGTGACATTAATGGACATTTAATTTGGCTTGACATGCGGACCACGGCGCTAAATCCACAACATTCGGCAGTCAAGTGTCACCTGGCTTCGCATCAGTTCAAAAGATTGACGAGTGACTGAAGTGACCGCCTGGCGCTGTGTGGGAGAGCTGGGCAGATCAGCTCAAATCAGCTGCAGACCACGGAACATGAAGGATGCAAATTCTGCCAATGAGAGGACTACATTAAATATTCTGCAAGCATACATGTTTAGGATTGGACATCTTTCAATTGCACAGTTTGATTGAGCTGATCTACCCAGCTCTCCTCCCACACAGCTACTCAGGTCACTTCAATCACAAGTCAATCTTTTGAACTGATGTGAAGCCAGGTGCCAGGACACTTTACTGTTCTAGTTGAGCTTAGTTACAAGTCATGTTTACTCACTTTCATGTTGGCTATTTTTGCTTTGATCACATCAGAACCTCTATTTTCCCCTTTGCACTATTATTCATCCGTCTTGCCCCTCTCGCGCAGCGATGCGCAAATGCAAGTGGTTGCTTTTTTCCTATGGGAAAAACCAATGCTATTTGTTGAATATTAGGAGTATGGTAATACTTCTGACATTTCTGGAAAGCTTAAATTCTCCCCTTTTAAAGAAACCACTTATTTACCCCCCTTTACAGTTATGATAGGGAGAAAATCAGACTCGTAAATTGTTTAACCTGTAGCAAAGGCTTTATAGCCTATATGGTTAATTATGCCTGGCATTAGTTTCAATCTGCCACATTTAATGTTAGAGGTAGCCTACATATTCATTATTTAATAGAAGAAAATGCACCGAATTATGTGGCTAAAATGTGACTAAGCCTAAAAAGGTATGTTATGACTAAAACAAAGACTAAATCTAAATTGACACCGATAGTAAAACCTAGCCGCAGTTATACCCAATAAAGTGACTGTGGAGATGAGGTGTGAACGTCAGATAACAGATGCAGGTTGAGGAGCTTCATGAAGAGAGACAGAGGCGAGAGGAGAGTGGGTGAGGTACACACGCATGACTGTGAAGCATGTCAAAGCCAGAACCATGGAGACTTATCTAAAAAGACCTAACTTGTTTAGTGATGCATGTCCCATCTTCTCCTGATGTGGTTATCTAAACATGACAAGTTAATGAAATTACTCATGGGTAATGTCAGTCATACTGGCAGGGCCAATGCAGCTAAAATAAAAGAAGCAGTTGGCTTCGTTAAAGGCACACCCAAGCTGTGAAGGTTTGGAGGTATGCAGACTTTAGGGAACGCCAGGGGAAGGAGATCAAGGGAAGTTAATCTATAATCCGGTGACAACGTGGACTTTAATATGCAGACTAAAGCAATAGAATTGGGTATGAGTAAATCATTCATGGAAGATGTTTGGAGTTCAGGAGAAACTTTATTTCTTGGCCACCATGCGAACTACATGTGCCTGTTGTCGTTAAGGTGATGTTTGTGTCAGTCGTTAAGGTGATGTTCCTATGGGGTCAATTTCACACCATATGTATTGAATTCAAAATCAAATAAATCATGAACATGAAAAATAGTTGAGAATGTAAACATGTTTGAGGACGGGTGAAATAATGGATGTTGAAATCAAAAACCAAACAATAAAAAAAATATATAAAATTGTAAACAAAAAGAAACATAAAAAAAAACAAAACAAAAAAACTTGTAAGCAAATCATTTTGCGGTTAAACTTTCCCAGCAACCAATCGTATTGAATAGATTTTGCCTATGGTCTTGCCTGCATGTACAACCCCTTTGGTTACGCTACTCGTATCTTTGCTTTCAATGTCTGTTTCTCTGCTTTCACTGCCAGTCTTTTCGAATGCGAGTCAAGCATTATTTTTCCGTGAAAGGCGGGGTTTAGAGGGAGGCGTAGACAAGTCTCCATTGGTCCGCTAGTTTTGGAGTGACGGTTCGTCTTAACCCAATCAATGAACATGATAGGCTTTTTTTCCTATTGCCTACTTAAGTACAGTCTGATGTCCTCGTTTTAGGATTTTAACCAACGTACTTCAAACTGTCAGTCACGGGTCAATAATGTACGGATATTAGAAGCATGTCTATCTAATACATTTAATGGCAAACCATCTGTCACAAAGTTCAGTGCAGGTGTTGGCAAAAGGTTCGCCATACACCTACGCCAAACATTGTGCATCAGGTAATTTGTATGTTTACCTAAGTTTACTTAAATATTTTATGTTCTCGCTTTAAAAATTATTTTCTTACAAGTTTTGGGGTTTTTGCTTTTGATGTATTATTTTTGTTTACAATTCTACATTTGTGGCCAAAAGTTGAGAATGACACAAATATTACTTTTCACAAAGGCTGCTGCCTCAGTTTGTATTATGGCAATTTGCATATACTCCAGAATGTTATGAAGAGTGTTCAGATGAATAGCAAAGTCCCTATTTGCCATGCAAATGAACTGAATCCCCCAAGACATTTCCACTGCATTGCAGCCCTGCCAAAAAAAGGACCAGCTGACATGTCAGTGATTCTCTCATTAACACAGGTGTGAGTGTTGACGAGGACAAGGCTGGAGATCACTTTGTCATGCTGATTGAGTTCGAATAACAGACTGGAAGCTTCAAAAAGGAGGGTAGTGCTAGGAATCATTGTTCTTCCTCTGTCAATCATGGTTACCTGCAAGGAAACACGTGCTGTTATCATTGCTTTGCACAAAAAGGGTTTCACAGGCAAGGATATTGCTGCCAGTAAGATTGCACCTAAATCCACCATTTATCAGATCATCAAGAACTTCAAGGAGAGCGTTTCAATTGTTGTGAAGAAGGCTTCAGGGCGCCCAAGAAAGTCCAGCAAGCGCCAGGACCGTCTCCTAAAGTTGATTCAGCTGCGGGATCGGGGCACCACCAGTACAGAGCTTGCTCAGGAATGGCAGCAGGCAGGTGTGAGTGCATTTGCACGCACAGTGAGGCAAAGACTTTTGGAGGATGGCCTGGTGTCAAGAAGGGCAGCAAAGATGCCACTTCTCTCCAGGAAAAACATCAGGAACAGACTGATATTCTTCAAAAGGTACAGGGATTGGACTGCTGAGGACTGGGGTAAAGTAATTTTCTCTGATGAATACCCTTTCCGATTGTTTGGGACATCCGGAAAAAAGCTTGTCCGGAGAAGACAAGGTGAGCGCTACCATCAGTCCTGTGTCATGCCAACAGTAATGCATCCTGAGACCATGTGTGGGGTTGCTTCTCAGCCAAGGGAGTGGGCTCACAATTTTTCCTAAGAACACAGCCATGAATAAAGAATGGTACCAACACATCCTCCGAGAGCAACTTCTCCCAACCATCCAGGAACAGTTTGGTGATGAACAACGCCTTTTCCAGCATGATAAGGCAAGTGATAACTAAGTGGCTCGGGGAACAAAACATCGATATTTTGGGTCCATGGCCAGGAAACTCCATAGACCTTAATCCCATTGAGAACTTGTGGTCAATCCTCAAGAGGCAGGTGGACAAACAAAAACCCACAAATTCTGACAAACTCCAAGCATTGATTATGCAAGAATGGGCTGCCATCAGTCAGGATGTGGCCCAGAAGTTAATTGCCATCATAGATTGCAAAGGTCTTGAAAAAGAAGGGTCAACAGTGCAAATATTGACTCTTTGCATCAACTTCATGTAATTGTCAATAAAAGCCTTTGACACTTATGAAATGCTTGTAATTATACTTCAGTATTTCATAGTAACATCTGACAAAATTATCTAAAGACACTGAAGCAGCAAACTGAGGAAATTCATGTGTCATTCTCAAAACTTTTGCCCACGACTATATATATATATACACTGCTCAAAAAAATAAAGGGAACACTTAAACACAATGTAACTCCAAGTCAATCACACTTCTGTGAAATCAAACTGTCCACTTAGGAAGCAACACTGATTGACAATAAATTTCACATGCTGTTGTGCAAATGGAATAGACAAAAGGTGGAAATTATAGGCAATTAGCAAGACACCCCCAAAAAAGGAGTGATTCTGCAGGTGGTGATCACAGACCACTTCTCAGTTCCTATGCTTCCTGGCTGATGTTTTGGTCACTTTTGAATGCTGGCGGTGCTCTCACTCTAGTGGTAGCATGAGACGGAGTCTACAACCCACACAAGTGGCTCAGGTAGTGCAGTTCATCCAGGATGGCACATCAATGCGAACTGTGGCAAAAAGGTTTGCTGTGTCTGTCAGCGTAGTGTCCAGAGCATGCAGGCGCTACCAGGAGACAGGCCAGTACATCAGGAGACGTGGAGGAGGCCGTAGGAGGGCAACAACCCAGCAGCAGGACCGCAACCTCCGCCTTTGTGCAAGGAGGTGCACTGCCAGCGCCCTGCAAAATGACCTCCAGCAGGCCACAAATGTGCATGTGTCTGCTCAAACAGTCAGAAACAGACTCCATGAGAGTATTACGAGGGCCCGACGTCCACAGGTGGGGGTTGTGCTTACAGCCCAACACCGTGCAGGACGTTTGGCATTTGCCTGAGAACACCAAGATTGGCAAATTCGCCACTGGCGCCCTGTGCTCTTCACAGATGAAAGCAGGTTCACACTGAGCACATGTGACAAAGTCTGGAGACGCCGTGGAGAACGTTCTGCTGCCTGCAACATCCTCCAGCATGACCGGTTTGGCGATGGGTCAGTCATGGTGTGGGGTGGCATTTCTTTGTGGGGCCGCACAGCCCTCCATGTGGTCGCCAGAGGTAGCCTGACTGCCAATAGATACCGAGATGAGATCCTCAGACCCCTTGTGAGACCATATGCTGACACATGCACATTTGTGGCCTGCTGGAGGTAATTTTGCAGGGCTCTGGCAGTGCACCTCCTTGCACAAAGGCGAAGGTAGCGGTCCTGCTGCTGGGTTGTTGCCCTCCTACGGCCTCCTCCACGTCTCCTGATGTACTGGCCTGTCTCCTGGTAGCGCCTCCATGCTCTGGACACTACGCTGACAGACACAGTAAACCTTTTTGCCACAGCTCGCATTGATGTGCCATCCTGGATGAACTGCACTACCTGAGCCACTTGTGTGGGTTGTAGACTCCGTCTCATGCTACCACTAGAGTGAGAGCACCGCCAGCATTCAAAAGTGACCAAAACATCAGCCAGGAAGCATAGGAACTGAGAAATGGTCTGTGGTCACCACCTGCAGAATCACTCCTTTTTTGGGGGGTGTCTTGCTAATTGCCTATAATTTCCACCTTTTGTCTATTCCATTTGCACAACAGCATGTGAAATTTATTGTCAATCAGTGTTGCTTCCTAAGTGGACAGTTTGATTTCACAAAAGTGTGATTGACTTGGAGTTAAATTGTGTTGTTTAAGTGTTCCCTTTATTTTTTTGAGCAATATATATATATATATATATTGCCTTCAATTGTTTGGTTTTTGATTTCAACATCCATTATTTCACCCGTCCTCAAATCTGTTTACATTTAACTTTATTTTTCATGTTCATGATTTATTTTAATTCAATACATATGGCGTGAAATTGACCCCATACATGTGTCAGTTGTGAAGGTGATGAGTGAACACTTTCCAAAAAGAGTGGCAAAAAGCACATGCGTAAGATAACACATTTACATTGAAACAATCCATCACGTATACTCGCTATCACACACTAGGCAAAAAGAACAACCCCGTAGAAAAAGTGACCACACACTGGCTAAAAATGTACAAAAACACGTGAGAGAAGGTAGGTAGCTCGTGCTTGGGTAGGGTTGCACGCCCCCCAGCCAACTATAAGAGCATGGTGAGCCAGCCAGCAGGAAAGGCAGTAGACTGGAGAAAGTAGTCAGGTTTATAAGACCATACCACCCAGCTGAAATTGGGGCCTGGTTGTAACCTTCAGACATAAACCAGTTGGCATTGATTACCACGCTGTTAACCACTACCATTACCAATTCAGTTCAAACCAATAATAATAATAATTGTATTTGTAAGTGCCTTTCATTCATACATCTCATTTTTGTAAGTTCATTCATTTGTTGGGTAAAATGATTAAGTTAAAAACATTAAAACATTCAAAAAAATCATTACCCTTTTCTCCATCTCAAGCTGCGACCGGTCAGCAAAGCGCTCCTGCCTCTGTAATACAAGCAACGTCGATAACCCACAGTTAGCGAGGAAGTCCTATTTATTCACAATGAGTGATCATAATGCTACATGATACATACTAATTTCCCAACTGTACAGTGCAGCCTGGCCCCAGTGCCTCACCTGTGTGGCCTTCTCCAGCTGTAGCTTCAAGTCATTCAGCTGCAGGTCGGTGTCACGTAACTGGGACTTCAGCTTCTCATTCTCAGCTAGGATCTGCTCATAAAGCTGAGAGAGGAGAAACAAGAGTCAGGAAAAAGTAACTTCACAGGGAAGAATTACTATTTCTATGGTGTTGTTATTGAATCTGGTGTGATTTTAACTAAGGTAGAAGGTGAGTGTCTGGGAGTTCCAGTACCTTCTTGTAGTCAGTGCTATCGTCTCGGTCCAGCCTGCTTGAGAATGACCTGCGACCCTCGCCGTAGACACCCAGATGGTCATAGCGGTCGGAAGAGGAAGTGCTGCTCTCATTCCTGAAGAGGAGAATAAAAACATGGACACTTAGCTCTACAGTATCTTACTGACCATGTCTAATATTAACACAGCCATATACCAGGTTGTCAATGGTTTATTTGGTCCTAAGTGGCACAAACCCTCCAAGTGAAGGGTAAAAAGACAGGAAGGAAGCATTCCCAAATGGCACCCTATTCTCTACATAGGGCTCTGGTCAAAAGTAGTGCACTATGGGCCCTGGTCAAAAGTTGTGCACTATATAGGGAATAAAGTGCCATTTGGACAGACCTGAAGAATATACTGAATTTGGCACGTACCTGGACAGTCGGTCGCTCTGTGAAAAGAAAAACAGCAGTGATTTAATGTCTTTACCCGATGTTAATACAAGCAAATCCACATGACCGATTCAAAGCAGTTTTCCTGTTGTCTAGACGAGCGCAGTGTCTGGAATGTAAATGATCAATTAGAGTGCATTTGAGGGTTTTATTGTTCTGCTGGGGAATGTTTGGAGCATCACAATGAACACAGGATCTTTAAGGTGCATTCTATTCTCCTAACACTTCTTTTTGTAAATACGGAATTAGATATACTGCTAGGTTATTCATTTCCTTGGCATCAAAAGGTCTGCCTCATTGACTTGCAAAGAGTTGACAAAGCTAGATGTTGGACAAATTAGTGTCCAGCCCCTCTCAGCTCTGAGCCGCTCTCCCTTCTCATAGCACCTGACCCCTCTGCACTGCAACAGCCCCCCACATAACCACATTCCTGAATGGCTGCCAAGCCTGCCAGTGCCTTAAAGGCCTGCCCCTGATCCCAGTCTCTCCTAGCTCCCGCTGCTCCAGCAGAGTGCCTCAGAACAGGCGGGATGTGGGTCAGAGGGCCAAGCCTACAGCAGTGTTCAAATTGCTGTTGTCTTCCTGAAGCTGAAGGAGCCCGATCGCCAGGAAAAGCACTTGTGTGTCAGCATATCTTTAAGACCTTAGCTACAGAGATTAAAGTGGTGATGGGGAAGAAAACTGACATGAACAACCAGTTGTACTACAGGTGTCAGAAAAATATACTGCTTAACCTGTTGAGGATGGGGGCGCTGTTGTCACTATGCTAATCGTGTAATTTTTGAAACGGCTTCCCACAAAATTCTTGATCGTACAATATGCATATTATTATTATTATTGGATAGAAAACAGTCTATAGTTTCTATAGGAGTTGAAATTTTGTCTCTAAGTGGAACAGAACCCATTCTACAGCAATTTCCCTGACATGGAGTCAGATTTCAGAAATGTTGGCCCCTGATCTGGAGTCAGTTAAAAGGCCTCAGTTATTGCTATGAGTATACGGACACTGCTTACGTCTTCCCCTGGATGCCTTTACGTGATGACGATTTGAATGGGGTCGATTGCGCGTTCACAGGCACTACAAATTAAAAAACCCTGTAGCTAGGAACTCTTTTCTTGCTGCGTAATGCGCCTGGAGGACATCGACCCGCACTTGTTCCAAGCATTAGTGGAGGGAGTAATATTACTCTGGTCATGTTTCTACTCGTTATGGGAGTTAAAAACATCATAAAGGTAGTTAATTTAAAGCGTTTTATAGCAATTTATATCCGTTTAGTGCGATTTTGGGACATTTATTTCTGAAACGCTGTGAATTGCTGGGCACGCTTCCAGTTCATCCCGAACGCAGTTGGCATTTCCACATGGCAAGAGGACAGCTTTCCACCAAAAGACGATTAGACCCAAGAAAGGATCCTTTGCCCAAGATACTGATGGAAGAACAGCTCAAAGTAGGACATTTTTATTATGATAAATCGTGTTTGTCGAAAAATGTTAGTGGCTTAGGACGCCATGTTTTGACGTAGCTTCGCTTGGCGCAAACTGTATTGAAAAGTTAGGATAATTAAAAAAATGTAATTCCGCGATTGTATTAAGAATTAAATTGTCTATCAATCCCTGTCCACCCTATATTTTTTAGTCACGTTTATGAGTATTTATGTATAAGAGTAGATCACTGTCTAATATGGCACACGGACATTTTCTCACTAGCTGGGCTACATTTCACATTGTCTAACCATGATTTTGGTGGCTAAATATAAACATTTTCGATCAAACTCTATATGGATTGTGTAATATGATGTTACAGGAGTGTCATCTGAAGAATTCTGAGAAGGTTAGTGAAAAAATTAATATATTTTGGCGATGTTGACGTTATCGCTCACTTTGGCTAGAATCAATGCTGGGCTGCTATGTGCTATGCTAATATAACGATTTATTGTGTTTTCGCTGTAAGACACTTAGAAAATCTGAAATATTGTCTGTATTCACAGGATCTGTGTATTTCGATTAGTGTATGCTGTGTATTTTTACGAAATGTTTGATGATTAGTAAGTAGGTAAACACGTTGCTCTATGTAGTTATTCTAGTCCATTTGTGACGGTGGGTGCAATTGTAACCTATGCCATCTACCTGAAATATGCACTTTTTTCTAACAAAACCTATCCCATACCATAAATATGTTATCAGACTGTCATCTGATGAGTTTTTTTCTTGGTTAGGGGCTATAAATATCTTAGTTTAGCCGAATTGGTGATAGCTACTGGTGAATTTCGCGGCACTGGTTTTTCAGTGGGGGTGGGGGGGGAGTGCCGCTAGCGGCACCCTCATCCTAGACAGGTTAACAAAAACACCAAAGCATGTTTTAACCTACTTCGCTCAGGTTGTGATATATTTTGAAGATCTTGACAAATTCAAATCTCCCTCAAGTCAAGAAAAAAAACATGCTTCACTTCACACTGCAAGTAATTGATAAATGCAGGGACATTCTTCATTAACTCCAGTTATCCTTGACTTTCACCACCAAAGGCCAGCTATGTTTACCACCTAAAATCAAGTGGGCAGAACTGGAGGGGTGAAACTAGTTACATATCACAATACTATATTGATACTTAGACGTGCATTCAGTACAAATCGATACTTGCAGTCAAATTTACACATCTCCAGCTGGCTTTCGGGGGTCACATTTTTTTTCTCCAATTGTACAGATGATTTTATTTATTTTTTAATTGCAGCGTTTAAAAAATCCTATATCATTGCTTTAAATCAATGCACGGGCGATCACTCTCGCTTGCCATCAATTCCATTCCAATTGCATCCAAAATAGACAATCCTGTTCAAGATTGAAGAGAGAGATTATGCATAATAAGCTTCTAATTTATTGCCTCCGTCTCTTGCACAATACGCACAGCTGTGCTCCGCTCGCTGGCCTCTAAAAAAGGCTCCTTAGCTCTTGGAGTCCCATGCAGGAAAAGCTAGACTAGAAAACCTTGCTGGACATTTTCTTTGCATTTCTTATACCAATAGACTATTTGAAGAGAGCAAACAAGAGTTGTGCGTCCGAATGTTAAATGCAACAGCCAATAGAACTCACAGGTAGTTTGAAAGAGCGAATGCGCGACGGCGCTAGACTATAGTAGTCATTTATTCAGACCCATTAACCATTCAATCCTCATGGAGAAGTGAACACCTTCCACATCTCATTCTAGTCTTACATTATTCAAGCATGTCATTAGAATGATGGACAAACTTATTTAATTTAACTGTTGAAAGCGAGGAAGGAACGGAGCAACACTAGAGAGAGAAAGGAGGTAGGCTAATAACAGGAAATATCTCGAAAAATGTCCATCAAATTTGCTAGCCTATACTTGTAGGCCGCATGTGCTGCACCTGCTTTATCATGGTCTGAACAAGGTGTGTAATTCCAGTCCATATAATGCAGTTCACACTGAAAAAAAGACTACTGCCCCTTGTTTCATTTACTTACCCATAGATGTAGCTATACGCTTTGTTTTTCTGCCGTGCATAATGTGCAGTAGCTTATATATCATATAGCCTATGTATTGGATAACGTCCCAATCATTCGGCCTTCGACGCATTGTCATTAATGTAGGGCTCATAATATGTATTTAATCAGGCTCAGGTTGCATCAGGCTTCAATTTTCAAACAAAGCTCTAATCAGATCCAGACATAGGCCAATTTATATGCTTTATAATGCTTTTGAATAACACTTCCGGTTTTGATGGGAAGTACCGGGTTACATGGGAGAAGTGACTTATTTTCAGGATGGAACATTTGTAAAATACCAGGAAACTATTCAACCCTAATTACCAGGTAACGTTAGTTGACTGTACCTGCAACACAACTCCTGTATTGTTCATCATATAGCTTGTTCTCCATCTTCTTAAATAGTGAGCCAACATGTTGTTTTCAGCCCTTTTATTTCCATGACTGATCAAAAGTCATTTTCTCATGCGCTCTCGTCTCTCTGTAGCAGACATGTAGTGATCAATAGTTTGAAACATCAAATCGCCATACACATCTTGTATCGGCCCCTAAGTATCCTAACATTGTATCGTGAGGTCCCTGGCAATTCCAAGCCCAGGGAGAAAACCAAATCAACTCTGGCAGGAGGGAGCAGCTCTTCCTGAATGCTTTCCTATCCATGCAGAGATAATAGACCATTTCCTATTTGGTGTTCCGTTAAGGCCCCGTCCCAACGTGCAGCCTTCGACAACAAAGAGATATGCTGGCTTTCTGGCTGGTTGCGCAGTCCACCAGCCCTCCTCCTCCCACTGTGTGCGTCTGATCTGCAGCCAAGCGCCTGGCCACATCACTGTCCGCTCCGCAGCACTGCATAGGACACACCCCTTCCAAAACAGGAAGACTTAGCCAGGGAGACTCCATCTTATTTAACCTTTATTTGACAGGGAAGTCATAACAAGACTAGGGTCTCTTACAGATGAGCTCTGCATAAATACAAACAGATACAATATACAACATAACAAAAAGTATTAAAAGGTCACTGATCATTACTCTGAACTGACCAAAGAGGACGAGAAAATCTAATTTCAGAGAGCTCTGGAAGTTGTTCCACATGAAGGTCGCAAAAAAAAAAAATCCCAACCCAACTGTGGAGACCAAAGGGGCCTCCAGTAGTATCCAAACCTGAGACTGGGTTTGGTCATTTGTAACTCTAAATTGAATTAATGATACAATAGATAGGAAGTTTCTTCATGAGTCCTTTGTAGATAAACAAAATTCTGCTCTCTCTTTACATCCTGAGGCCCGACCCATTTTTTGTTAGTCATACCGACCTTCTCATCTCCCTCCCAAAGGTACAAAAGGAACTCCGTTGGGGGTTCTTTAGCTATGATTACAGGGTGGATGTCGTGTCCACTAAAAATAAATCCTCTCGGATTGCAGAATACTGGACATTTTTCACTGCATGTGAAAAAATAAAAATCTTTAAAAAAGTAATTGTCAATATCTAGTCCAAAAAAGTAACTAGCCCAGAATGTTTTAATTCCTTCCATTTTCCTAATAGTGAAAACTGCCTGTACGTTCAACCTTTGACATGAACAAGAAAATGTTCTTTGTGTGGTGGCTTGTTTTGGAACTTACTGAACTATGGTGGAGAGTGCTTTGCGTTTGAGGTCACCTTAGCGACAGGACAATCACAGGAAAGGAGGAACCATGAAATCCAAAGTAAGCATAAGAGGGAGTCTTTACAGTACCAAAGCTGGCCAAAATAGGCCAAATAAAGGAAAAGCAGAGGCACTTGCTTGGCCGTGACTATAGACAAGAGCAAAAAAAGTTGATTGGGGTGGTTGAACTTCACCAAAAAAATGGCCACTCTAAAAGTGTTTAATCAAAACAGTCTATCCTTTAGTTTGGGTCTCAGGCTGGAGGTTGGACCACAGACAGTTGCGGTAAAGAGGTCAATGGAACTCATTCAAAACAATGGAAATGCCATGGAAACGAGTGCCCCCTCGTTTCCTCAATGCCCCCTAGCAAAAACAGCCTATAGGCTATTGTTCATTACGGATATTTCACAATATGTTGAGGTATAAATCTAAGCATAACGCTTGTATGGATGTCAACCCCGATACATGTCAATTTACATGTTCATGTCATAGTCACCAATCAATGGGGTTCGTGACACACACACTGAAACTCTAATGTGGACATGCCTTTCAGTTAAAAACAACTGCCTTCCCATAACCAATCTCTGTATGCTAGCTATGCTACCATCTCATACAAACTTGAGTTAGCATTTAGCAGTCACTTCTTCAAAGCGTGAAAAGGGGACAACTTTAAAACATTATGCAGTGAAAACAGCCCAAAATACCCAAATCAGACTTTAGTAACCACCTTGAACACGTTTCAAATTAATACAAAAATCATTACGGATTTCACAAATATCCACTTAGTTCGATCAGATTTGTTGAATTTGCGCAAATGAGGGCGTCACAGCATCCTGCGTTCCAATGACCTCTTTACTGCATCTATTGCGGGTATATTTCTGCATGGTTGTGTGGACTGAGGTTACCTGAGGTTCACCCTTGATGCTGCCTTCCTCCGAGTCCGCCGATTGGTCTGGGTCATTGTCATCACTCTGGAATGCAAGGAGGGACAGGAGGTCAGGAACAGCCCCGGGAAAGTTATTCTCAGAATAAACCCAAAGTCTGGCTGAAAACCCCCAATCAGCTACATCCAGATGTTTCATGAAGTGCACTTCAGTGTTGTACCTCGAGAGTAGTTGTACTGCTAAATCTATAAAATGGCTTTTTACCTCAAACTGACATGTATCCTTATTACCTTCACTTCTTGTGGATAGGGGGCAGCATTTTCGCGTTTGGATGAAAAGCGGGCCCAGAGTAAACTGCCTCATACTCAGTCCCAGATGTTAATATATGCATATTATTATTGGATAGAAAACACTCTGAAGTTTCTAAAACAGTTTGAATCATGTCTGTGACTATAACAGAGCTTATGTGGCAGGCAAAACCCAGAGGACAAACCATTCAGATTTCTTTTAGGTCACTCTTTTCAATGGGTTTTCATTGGGAATCCAGATTTCTAAGGGACCTTCCTGCAGTTCCTATCGCTTCCACTGGATGTCAACAGTCTTTAGAAATTAGTTGAGGTTTTTCCTTTGAGAAATGAAGAGGTAGCCATGTTCAGAATGAGGCTCCACTGAAGTGTACTGTTTGTTAGAGGCGTGTGACCAGAAAGCATGCTACACATTGTTTTCCTCCGGTATTGAACACAGATCATCCAGTCTTCAATTATATCGATTATTTACATTAAAATACCTAAAGTTGTATTACAAAAGTAGTTTGAAAAGTTTGGACAAAGCTTACAGGTAACTTTTGAGATATTTTGTAGTCACGTTGTGCAAGTTGGAACCAGTGTTTTTCTGGATCAAACTCGCCAAATAAATGGACATTTTGGATATATATCGACGGAAGTAATCGAACAAAAGGACCATTTGTGATGTTTATGGGACATATTGGAGTGCCAACAGAAGAAGCTTGTCAAAGGTAAGGCATGAATGTCTTTATTTCTGCGTTTTGTGTCGCGCAGTGAGGGTTGAAATATGAGAGTCTGTTTGTTTGCTTGGTTGCTATCCTCAGATAATAGCATTGTTTGCTTTCGCCGTAAAGCATATTTGAAATCTGACTAGTTGGCTGGATTCACAACAAGTGTAGCTTTAATTTGGTATAATGAATGTGTGATTTTATGAAAGTTTAATTTTATAGTAATTTATTTGAATTTGGCGCTCTGCATTTTCACTGGATGTTGGCCAGTTTGGACGCTACCGTCCAACATATCCCAGAGAGGTTAAGGGTGGGTCAAGTGGGCTCTGATCATTACACTTGAGGCATATCCACATTAAAGTGTCAGTGTGTTTATGTCACAAACCCCATCTTGGGTCCAGAAAGACACCCCGGTGGAGCGTCTCTTCTCACGGGGCCGCCGGCGATCACGTATGGAGCGGGGCTGGGACTTATCCTCTCCCTCCTTTTCCTCCTCCTGCTTCTTGTCGGATTCTGTCAATTACAGAGAGATTGAGTGAGACACATGCACTGGACCTAGTACATTTGGGGTCAATTCAAATTCTTCAGGTTTACATTGTCAAATCAAAATCTAATTTTGGAAATGCATTTGACTTTACTGAGGAGCCTAACTGGTGACAAACTTTTAGTCACCCAATAAATGAGCATGTCCTTCATCAATAGTGTTCATTATAGTCAGTGTGTGCCGACATCAAAGTTTAATTCCATCAAAGCGTAGTTCGGTAAACCTTAAGTTAAATCTTTAGTTTGCGCCACTTGGGAGGCGCAGAGGTCTAAGGCACAGCATCGCAGTGCTGAGGCGCTACTACAGCCTTGGGTTCGGTCCCAGGCTGTCACAGCCGGACGTGACCGGGAGAACCATGGAGCGGGGCACAATTGGCCCAGCGTCATCCGGGATAGGGGAGGGTTTGGCCGGCTGGGATTTCCTTGTCTCATCGTGCTCTAGCGACTACTTGTAGCGGGCCAGCCGACTGCAAGCTGACTTCGGTCGTCAGTTGGACGGTGTTTCCTCCGACACATTGGTGCGGATGCCTTCCGGGTTAAGCAAGCAGTGAGTCAAGAAGCAGTGTGGCTTGGCAGGGTCATGTTTCATTTAAGGCATTTCATTTAAGGCAACCCAATCCTCTCCCTGCCTGGGTGGAATTTAGGTTAACCAGTCTATGCTCACATGGCTATTAGATACAGTGCCTTCAGAAAGTATTCATACACCTTGACTTGTTCTACATTTTGTTCTGTTACAGCCTGAATTCAAAATGGATTAAATTGATAATTTGTTAAACCATCTACACAAATTATCCCATAATGACAGTGAAAACATGTTTTTATATTTATTGAAAACGTAATAAAGAAATATAATTTACATAAGTATTCCCCTGAGTCAATTCTTTGCAGAAGCACCTTGGCAGCGATACAGCTTTAAACCTCTGGATTTTAGGATTTTCTCCCATTCTTCCTTGCAGATTTTCTCAAGCTCTTAAATTAAAATGGGGAGTGGCAGTGAACAGCAATCTTCAAGTCTTTCCACAGATTAAGTACATTTACATTCTTTTTCTGAAGCCATTTCAGCATTGCTTTGGCTGTATGCTTGGGGTCATTCTGCTGTTGGAATGTAAATCTTCGCCCTCAGTCGAAGGTCCTTTGCGCTCTGAAGCAGGTTCTCGTCAAGAAATTGCCTGCATGTCTCCATTCATTGGTCCCTCTATCCTTACCAGTCTCCCAGTCCCTGCTGCTGAAAAGCATCCCCATAGCATGCTGCTGCCACCACGCTTCACGGTAGGAATGGTGTTACACGGGTGATGAGCTGTGTCTGGTTCTCTCCAGACATAGCCCTTTGTATTCAGGCCAAAGACTTACATTTTTGTCTCATCAGACCACAATCTTTTGCCTTATGCTTTTATGTTTTTCACGTGCCTTTTTTGCAAACTCCAGGCATGCTGTCATGTGCATTTTTCTCAGGAGTGGCCTCAGGCTCTACAGCACTTTACCAATCTGGGCTTTGTGGGAGAGTGGCCAGGCCATTGTCCTTCTGGCAGGTTCTCCCATCTCAGCCAAGGAAATATGTAGTTCTGTCAGTGGTCATTGGCTTCTTGGTCACCTCCCTGACCAAGGTCCTTCTTGCCCGGTTGCTCAGTTTGGTTGGCTGGCCAGCTCTAGGCAGAGTTACATATTATTTTATTGATTTATTTCCCAATGAAGCCCACTGTGCCTTTGGAAACATTCAAAACTCTAGAAATTGTTTTAAACCCTTCCCCAGATACATGCCTCATCATAATTATCTTGGAGCACTACCAACAGTTCCTTGGACTTCATGGTATAGTTTCTGCTCTGACATTTATTTGACTTAACCTTCATTTAACTAGGCAAGTCAGTTATTTACTTATTTACAATGACAGCCCACATGCACTGTGGGACCTTATATAGACATGTTTCTTTCTAAAAAAATAATGTCCAAACAATTGAACACAGGTGGACTCCAATCAAGCTGTAGTAACATCAATGATGATCAAAGGAAATTACATGCAACTGAGCACTATTTGGAGTGTCATAGCAAAGGGATGTGAATACTTATATACACACTGAACAGAAAATATAAAACGGAACATGTAAAGTGTTAGTTCCACGTTTCATAAGCGGAAATAAAAGATCCCAGAAATGTCCATACCCACAAAAAGCTTATTTCTATAAAATGTTGGTGCACAAATTTGTTACCATCCCTGTTAGTGAGCATTCCTTTGCAAAGATAATCCATCTACCTGACAGGTGCTGCATATCAAGAAGCTGATTAAACAGCATGGCCATTACACAGGTGCACCTTGTGCTGCGGACAATAAAAATACTAAATTGTGTTGTCACACAACGCCACAGATTTCTAAAGTTTTGATAGAGCTTGCAATTGGCATGCTGACTGCAGGAATAACCACCAGAGCGGTTGCCCAGAGAAATACATTTTCATTTCTCTACAATAAGCCACCTCCAATGTAATTTTAGAGAATTTGGCAGTACGTCCAACCGGTCTCACAAGCGCAGACCACAACCACACCAGCCCAAAACTTCCACATCCGGCTTCTTCGCCTGCGAGATCATCTGAGACCAGCCTCCCAGATAGCTGATTAAACTGAGGAGTATTTCTGTCAATAATAAAGCCCTTTTGTGGGAAAAACTCATTCTGATTGGCTATGCCCTCCCAGGCCCACACGCAGCCACGTGTGGGCCTGGGAGGGCATAGGCCCACCCACTTGGAAGCCAGGCACACACACGTAGCTGCGTCACTGCACAGTCATGTGAAATCCATAGATTAGGGCCTAATGAATTTATTTAAATTGACTGATTTCCTTATATGAATTTTAACTCAGTAAAATCATTGTAATTGTTGCATGTTGTGTTCATATTTTTGTTCAGTATAAATGATTTGTATTTCATCTTCAATAAATTGCAAAAATCTCTGAAACATGTTTTCACTGTAATTATGGGATATTGTGTGTAGATGGGTGAGAAAATCTATTTAACACATTTTGAATTCAGGCTGTAACAACAAAATGTAGAATAAGTCAAGAATTTATACTTTCTGAAGGCACTGTATATCTAATTATGTTACATACTCCAGCCATACCTCAATATGGGAATATATTCTACATCAGTAGAACTCAAGCTTCTTTTTTTCAACGGATAGGTCTGCTGTTGAAAGCAGGAGTATCTCAGTATACTATTTGTGCGTGCATGTGCGTCTACTCAGTCACAATCAACGCACTGCTGACAGTGTCCAGAATGCTCACAGTTTGATATGAGAGTACATAGATTTATCATACTGATACACCGAATGGCAGCAACATATGAGGTTTAATACAATTACAATCCATAGCATTTAGACATCTGAACGCGTAGGTCTGCTCTCATGGCTGACCTTTCTCAGTGTCCCTGGAGGAGCGGCTGTATGAAGAGGTGATGCCCGTCAGGCTGTTGGGCCTGTTGAGGGAGCTGGAGGAGGAGGTGATGCCCGTCAGGCTGTTGGGCCTGTTGAGGGAGCTGGAGGTGGTGGAGGACGGGGTGGAGGCCGTGCTCAGGGTGGAGGTGGTCGAGGGACGGAAGCGCTGGTAAGTCTGGAGAGGAGAAAAAATTGGAAGTCTGGAATGGTTACCGTCATCAGATCAAAGAACCAGGGCTTGAGGAAAACTGCCAAAAATGTATCCAATTTATTTTGAAACCTCAAAAGTGATTGTCAGTTTACACATCAACAGTAAACTCATATGTTGTAATTCCAGATGGATACCAGAGCATTGTAAATAACTCTTGGAGAAGCCATCACATACCTCTTCGAAGCTGCGGTACCTCGACCGGTAGTCGTCCTCCTTGGTCTCACCAGTCTCCTTCTCCTCTTGCTTCTCCTTGTCTTGTTTCTCCTTCTCTTCCTTCTCCTCCTCCCGGGTCCGTGTGGGGCGGCTCCTGCCGATTGTCTTCTCTGCCTCTTGGAGGTCAGTCAGAGTCACACCCTGAGAGGAAATGGAGAGAATTTAGTGATTCTCTGCCGAAAAGGGTTACAGGAGCAAATGTTTGTTATTTGGCTATTTTGATTTCCTCATGGAGGGAAAAACTACAAGATGGCAGTAATCTGCATTTTGGAAGATGAAACTGTACAACTAATTTCAGGCATTCACTTACTGCACTGTGAACATTATTGTGGTTATAGAAAGTAGACAATTTACTCTGGCATTTTAAGCTGAACCATATTCAGTTATTTCAGATAGTATTAGTGACAGCGTGGAGAAGGACCAGCCCAGTTTCATACAGCTTGTAAACAATATAATTAAAACTCACCATGCTTAGAAATATGTGCCACTTTACACAATGTTTATGTTTCCGCAATAAAAACTGGCAATACATTTTTTTTTTTTTAACAATCAGTTCAGCTATATTACCCCAAGCCACATTATGGCAGAATACTTGATAACATGCATATTACTTTTTCTTATGACTTTTATAGTAGAGAAATGGACTAACCAACCATTACAAAGTCCAATAAGAAGTGACTCAGTTGACACTGCATTTATCGACACGTATTTGGTTGGCCATTTAGGGCCAGTTCAGAAGAAGAGTTAGGACAGACGTCTTCACTAACCTGGGTAGACCGTCTGGACTGTCTAGCATGTCTGGAGCGGGCTTTCCTCTGGGACTCCGACTCTTCATCCCGGACAGGCGTGAGGTACGATCTGCAACACAAACAGGGACAGGCATGAGGTATGACCTTGAACAAAAACAAGCTAAAGCCATGTCAGGTTGAGGATGATAGACATGGTAGTTATGAGACTGACAACTGTTGTACAATTGTACTATCTCCCTTCACCTTTAATTTAGCGTTAGTGTCAAAATATTGCAAATACTGAGGGAACAACAAAACTGGTAATTGTAATGCTTTCTTTGAAGAGGGAATGTGTTCCTTCACCACATTCAAAAATATGAACTCAATCACTTGTGAGCCTTGGCTAGGCCTTGAGAAACCCTTCATCCTTATAAGGAGAACTTTCGGAAGCAGTCGGAGTTCTAGACCCCTCCCAGAAACAGGTGGCTTCTTTCAGCAGCAGTGACTTCACAGAAAGACGTGCTCTTAACCCCATTCATTTTAACAGACTCCCGCTCCTCCTCCAGTGTGTACACACTGTAGGAGATCACACCCAATTCTCAAATAGAGGCAATGCAATCTCAAACAGCACAGGATCCTGCTAGCTACAAGACATTCCACTTGAGACGGCAGTTATTACATTGTAATTGCATAAAGAAGTGAAGAAACATGAGCTGTGTGTAAAATAATAGAAAAGGTGTGCATCAGTGACATCCTTGTTTTTCCATTTCAGAGTGTGTGTGTGTGTGTGTGTGTGTGTGTGTGTGTGTGTGTGTGTGTGTGTGTGTGTGTGTGTGTGTGTGTGTGTGTGTGTGTGTGTGTGTAGACAGGTGGTGCGCGTACGTGCGCGTGTCGGACCTGCGTCTCTCCCTGCCGTCAGAGCCAATGATAGTGCCAGTAGTGGACGTGGTGGTGGTGGTAGAACCAGTGTTAATCGTAGGGATGACTGCCGCAGACTCCTTCTCCTTTTCCCTCTCCGCACTCTCCTCTGCCCAGTACCTGATCCATACAATTGTACACACACAGGACTTCAAAATAGGACAAACATTTTTTACATTCATGTGTGTAGGGTCCTCCCAGGATTTAACACCTGTAACTGCAATTCCCGACAATCTAGATATAAAAAAGCCTTATATGATAACAAATAAAATAAAATGTACTTATTTTACATAGTGGTGCAGTGCTCCTCTTACATTATTTGGGGGAGATCCCTGTGTGTCACATGCATGTGTTCCGTGTGCACGTACCTGCTGGTGAGGCTGGAGGATCCGGTGCGGGTGGAGGAGCCCAGACTGGAGATCAGGCTGCGGTCACGGTGGCCGGTGGGCGAGGTAACAGACGAGGTGGTGGTGGTAGTGCTAGTGGAGGAAGAGGTGGTCGAACCCAGGTCCTCGTGCCTCCTGCCAAAGGAACCACTGTGGATATCAGCGGAACAACAGTCAGAAGGAACGAGAGAACAGGAAAGAGGGAAGGAGAGTGAAAGATAGGCTGGAAAGGAGAGGACCCATTACCCATACCAGGAATGACACGCTATGAAAACTAGGCGATCCAAAACAGTTAACACTGTGGCCTTTGAAGATGAATTCCTCTCTCATTAGCAGTTACCCAGTATCCCAAAATGGTTAATGGGAGGGTCACGAGAACACCATAGTCACATGGAACTACACAACACTTATGTAGCGGAGACAAACAGACGGACAGACAGGTGACAGACAGACAGTGGAGGTGGATAGAGGCTGTTGTTCAGTGGGGGCTGGTGGTATACCTGCGGTAAATGCTGCAAGACTGGTAGTGGGAGGTGGGTGACTGCCAGGGTTTAGTGTTACAGGTGATAGGGTCCAAGCTGGAGGCAGACGAGGACTTGGCTGGCACGTCCCGCGTGCTGCCGCTCCGCCCTAGCGTTAGCGTGTGGGACGTGCTGGCAGTGTGTGGAGGTGGGGGGAGCGAATATAGGCATGTTAGCAAGGGGGCACACCACACACATTTATATAACATACACACACATAACGTATAAAAACTAAGCTCTGATACACTTGGTCCATGTCTTGGTTTCTTGAGCCATAGTGATGGATTCTGGATAATGTAGTTTTGGAACCTTGCAGGCTGTAAGAGCGTGACAATGGCAGATTGTAATGTATAACCTGATGTGTAGTATAGAGAAACTAAAGGCACAGAAACCTGACTGGACTAGTACGGTCATGCAGGAGACTGTGGCGTTTGTGACAGAGGCGTCGGACTGACTTGCACAGCTTTTCTCAGTAGATGTTTGCATGTACATGCACTGCTTTCAAATGGGACTCCGAAATCATAATCGACATTAGCAATGAGTCAACTAAAAAGTGTAACTGGATATGTCCACGACATTATTAGTAAGTCCATAACTAGAACTGAATGAACGGATGCGCTGATCTGGTGTAGTGAGTCGGTCAGGGTGAGGACTGAGGGGTAGCATATAGTGAAGCGTGGCAAACCTGCGCTGATAGCTGGGTGTTGTTCGGTTGGTGGAAGCGCTTCCTTCACTGTTCTTCAGCTCATCGTCCCAGCGTCTCCTTGTGTAGGAGCCACTACGTACCAGACTAGCAGCAGAGTCCCTGGGATTGGAACCACACACACTACAATATCACCCAGGGCGCCACAATATACAGACAAGTACCAGCAGCCTTGTGCTACAACAGGTCAATACTGGATAAATCCTAAAATGTGTCTAAATGTAAAATCAGTAATGACTAACAAAGTATCAATGACCGATATTTGTAACATATTGAGATATTGTCAATCTGATTGATGCTGGTCAAATGTGAACAGTGAGAATATTATTTTCCAGTACCTAATTCCTACACGTCATAGAAATATGTATGAGGCCACTTTTTAAATCTATAGATTTTTCATTGTAAACTGAAGTACTCAGAGGCAGCAGAACAGATACATAAAGACAACATGCAGTGCTGGTTTTGGGCCTGTAACACACAGCAGTGAACAGCAGGTGGTGCTCCTGTCAATGCACTTTTCCCTTCAGAGGGACCACGCTGGCGCTTCACCTGTTCTCCTTCTCGTCAATGTCTGATGTACTGGCCAGTCTCCTGGGGATGGTGGGGGCAACGTAGGCAAGTCTGGCTCCTTTGTCTTTTTCCTGCACATGAAACATTAGGATCTCAATCAAATGGCTCAAAACACAAACACATGCTACATCTACTAACATTCTTCATACATTGTCCCCCAGCCAACAAACCCGTCACCGTCGACGGTGGATTTCAACTTCAATCCAGCAATGCAACTTTTCAAGACAGTCTGGAACGGTGAACCATCAACTTCATCTTAATATACACACACTTCAATGTGTTCAAAGCAGCTGGACATATAACATGATTTGAAACAGATGTCATCAAATATCAGCACTATTGACTAGGCTAGACAGGGACACATTGTTATTGTAGGGGCACTGAGTGGGGTCCTATAGAGGCATACAGTAAGTATATGGTATTGGGTCAGCACTAATGACAAGCTTAGATCAGAACACATTATGATGGCACTGATGCCTGGGTCAGACAGCGTGGTGTTAGTTAGCTACTGACCTTCTCTTTGTCCTTGTTGTCCAGGGAGGAGGAAAGGCGGGGGCTGGAGGCCGAGCGCATCACCCCGGCCGTGTCCTTCTCCTTCTGAGCCTCCTTAGTGGCAGTGATCTCCGCCAGCGCCCCGTAGCTGCCCGTCTTCCTCAGGCCCAGGCGCCATGACGCCGGGGACTCGTCCGATTTCTTTGTCTTGTCATCCTCCTGTTTATCTTTAGGGGAGACCTCTTTAGGGGAGACCTCTTTAGGGGAGACCTCTTTAGGGGAGACCTCTTTAGGGGAGACCTCTTTAGGGGAGACCTCTTTAGGGGAGACCTCTTTAGGGGAGACCTCTTTAGGGGAGACCTTACCGGCAGAGGACACCTGCTGGGCGACCTGGGGGAGAGAGAGAGGAGAGGGGTTAGTGGGTAGCCGTTAGCAAAGACACGTTAATAAAGGGGGTTTATACAGAGAGCAGACGAAGGCAGCAGTCCGGGGTTAAGTTTTCCTTGGGTGAAGAACACAGAGCAGTCCACAGAGGTTAATCAAGAGGTCAAAAAGCAAAGGAGTTTTGGTGTGGAATGAATCTGCAGAGGCTACTGTCTGATCTCTGGCAGCGCTTGATAACGTGTCATGGATTGACAACAAATTTAAGGGGGATGTTTGAGTAGGGGCGCATGTTGGGAGGGGAACCGGAGTTCTTTAGACATGCTCGAGACACAACAAGTGACTTGCACCCCTATAAATAATATAACCACATCTAGGTCGACGGCTCCCTTGAAAAAGAGACTTTGGTCTCAATGGGACTCACTGCTAAAATAAAGGTAAAATGAATAAATAAACTCTGGTACTAGACTTTTGACTGAGCAACAGAGTACCAACTCCTTACTCTTAGCAGCAGTGGCAGGTCTACAATCAGACACTAAAGAGAACAAACACTGTTCACTGAAACTCCAGTTAGTGATAAAATCCTCACACAAGCCTTGGGCACACGGTTACACTGCACACATAATGGCTACAGAAACATCAAATAGACCACAATAGTTGGCGCACATGAGCCACAGACACAGAGAAAGCATTATAGGACAGTGTGTTTGAAGACCCATGCAGAAAATAAATGTTTTTTTGGGGGGGGGGGGCTGTCACTAGGTTAGCAAGAGTGTTGACTGGATGGGCTATTGAAGTCAGGTGATTAGGCAAGTTGTCGTTTGGTGCGGCGGTAACAAGGGCAGGGTAACTAATAACTCTGGAACACACCAATGCCTCACCATGGGTTTTTTGGGCACAAGAGAAATGCCAGTTTTGCGCAAGCCTTGACGCCACAATGCAGGACAGCTTGGCTCCGCCACAGGCATGAGGGCAGTAATATAATCAGACTAAAGCCAACCAAGACAAGAGCCATGATGAGAGAGGGGCAGACAGAGAGAAAGAGACAAATGGAGTGGGAGAGAGAGAAACAGAGTAGAGAGAGAAGCAGCAAAGATACAGTTCCTAGCACAGAGAGACAAAGATATATTTTAAGGCCTGATCACACCAAACAATGTCTGACAAGGGGGTCAATCGTTTCTATTGGTTGAGTGAGTGACAGCTCTCGCAGGACACGAGAGGCATTTTGAAAAGACAAGACAATGCTAGTCTCAAAGCGGACATTGTTAATTGTTTTGGTCACTCTTGTTAGACAGAAGACATTGCGTTGTGTGTGTGCTAGGCATTAAAGTAGGAGGGGAATAAGAGCATTTCTACAACAGAGATAAGAGGAAATATGGATAACTGGGATAGTGATGGGTATATTTCATAGTCTGGACTTCAGCTTGAATGCAGAGTCCTCCACAAAGAAAATGCAATCAGATGGGAGGATACATCCAATGGGAGAAATTCCTTGGGCACCTAACATCACCTTAAAGGGAAAACGTTACTGTTTCAAAAAATTGTACTTCAACGAAACGTAAAAACAGAAGTAGTATAGACCGGGTATTGTTTTGTAGCAGGAATTTTTCTAGTTTAATAATACTGAACCAGTAGTGTTGAAGGAAAGATAGTACATTTAAAGTAATTTGTAGTATCATTAGGATAATGTTGCGTAAGTCCATTGCCTCAGTTATTATGAGGGAATAAAGCAGAAGTGCCCTCTAAAGAGTAACAGGCCTTCACTGAGAGACAGTATATGGACAGAGGTCACTGAGTACATTGTCAGCTGCAACGCCACATCTGCACTGCAGAGGGCAGCAGACAAAGGGAAACTGGGGGCCATTTTTGAACGATAAATTCCCATCCTCATGGTGTCTAGTAATAATCAACACTGCTAAAATATTTGACTGATGACCTTACCTGTATCCTTCCAGGGGTCAACAGTGTACCATTACAATGTCGAGCAAGGCTACCCACCCCCATGTACAACCACTGCTATGCCCTCAGACAACCCATCAAACAAGCAAAGGGTTAATACAGGATTAAGATTGAATCCTACTACACCGGCTCTGATGCTCATCGGATGTGGCAGGGCTTGAAAACTATTACAGACTACAAAGGGAAACCCAGATGTGAGCTGCCCAGTGACGTGAGCATACCAGAAGACCTAAATGCCTTTTCTGCTCGCGTCGAGGCAAGCAACACTGAAGCATGCCCGAGAGCACCAGCTGTTCTGGATGACTGTGGTAACGCTCTCGGTAGCCGATGTGAACAAAAAAACAGGTCAACATTCACAAAGCCGCTGGGCCACAGATTACCCGGACGTGTACTCAAAGCATGCGTGTCTTCACTGACATTTTCAACCTTTCCTTGACCAAGTCTGTAACACCTACACGTTTCAAGCAGACCACCATAGTCCCTGTGCCCAAGGAAGTGAAGGTAACCTGCCTAAATGATAATCGCCCCGTGGCACTCACGTTGGTAGCCATGAAGTGCTTTGAAAGGTTGGCCATGGCTCACATCAACAGCATCCTCCCAGACACCCTAGACCCACTCCAATTCGCATACCGCCCCAACAGATCCACAGATGACGCAAACTCAAATCGCACTCCACACCACCCTTCCTCACCTGGAAAAAAGGAACACCTATGTGAGAATGCTGTTCATCGACTACAGCTCAGCATTCAACACCATAGTGCCCACGAAGCTCATCACTAAGCTAAGGACCCTGGGACTAAACACCTCCCTCTGCAACTGGATCCTGGACTTCCTGACGGGCCACCCCCAGGTGGTAGGAGTAGGCAACGATACATCTGCCACACTGATCCTTAACACTGGGGCCCCTCAGGGGTACTTAGTACCCTCCTGTATTCTCTGTTCACCCACGACTCCATGGCCAAACAACTCCAACACTTTCATTAAGTTTGCTGACGACACAAGTGGTAGGCCTGATCACCGACAACGATGAGACGGCCTATAGGTCAGAGAGGTCAGAACTGGCAGTGTGGTGCCAGGACAACAACCTCTCCGTCAATGTGAGCAAGACAAAGGAGCTGATCGTGGACCACAGGAAAAGAAGGGCCAAACAGGCCCCCATTAACATCGACGGGGCTGTAGTGGAGCGGGTCGAGAGTTTCAAGTTCCTTGGTGTCCACATCACCAACAAACTATCATGGTCCAAACATACCAACACAGTCAAAAAGAGGGCACAACAAAACTTTTTCCCCTCAGGAGACTGAAAAGATTTGGCATGGGTCCTCAGATCCTCAAAAGGTTCTACAGCTGCACCATGGAGAGCATCCTGCCTGGTATGGAAACTGCTCAGCATCTGACCATAAGGCGCTACAGAGGGTAGTGCAAACAGCACTATACATCACTGGGGCCAAGCTTCCTGCCATCCAGAAGCTTTATAATAAGCGGTGCCAGAGGAAAGCCCATAAAATTGTCAGAGACTCCAGTCACCCAAGTTATAAACTGTTTTCTCTACCGCACGGCAAGCGGTACCGGAGCGCAAAGTCTGGTACCAAAAGGCTCCTCAACAGCTTCTACCCTCAAGCCATTAGACTGCTGAACAATTCATAAAAATCGCCACCCCCTCGGTAAAGTCTACACTTGGCGCGGTAAAGTCTACACTTGGCGCGGTAAAGTCTACACTTGGCGCGGTAAAGTCTACACTTGGCGCGGTAAAGTCTACACTTGGCGCGGTAAAGTCTACACTTGGCGCGGTAAAGTCTACACTTGGCGCGGTAAAGTCTACACTTGGCGCGGTAAAGTCTACACTTGGCGCGGTAAAGTCTACACTTGGCGCGGTAAAGTCTACACTTGGCGCGGTAAAGTCTACACTTGGCGCGGTAAAGTCTACACTTGGCGCGGTAAAGTCTACACTTGGCGCGGTAAAGTCTACACTTGGCGCGGTAAAGTCTACACTTGGCGCGGTAAAGTCTACACTTGGCGCGGTAAAGTCTACACTTGGCGCGGTAAAGTCTACACTTGGCGCGGTAAAGTCTACACTTGGCGCGGTAAAGTCTACACTTGGCGCGGTAAAGTCTACACTTGGCGCGGTAAAGTCTACACTTGGCGCGGTAAAGTCTACACTTGGCGCGGTAAAGTCTACACTTGGCGCGGTAAAGTCTACACTTGGCGCGGTAAAGTCTACACTTGGCGCGGTAAAGTCTACACTTGGCGCGGTAAAGTCTACACTTGGCGCGGTAAAGTCTACACTTGGCGCGGTAAAGTCTACACTTGGCGCGGTAAAGTCTACACTTGGCGCGGTAAAGTCTACACTTGGCGCGGTAAAGTCTACACTTGGCGCGGTAAAGTCTACACTTGGCGCGGTAAAGTCTACACTTGGCGCGGTAAAGTCTACACTTGGCGCGGTAAAGTCTACACTTGGCGCGGTAAAGTCTACACTTGGCGCGGTAAAGTCTACACTTGTTGTATTCGGCGCATGTGGCAAATAAAGTTTGATTTGAAGACCAGGGCTCCTGTTCTTCAACTAATCGTAACTCACGCTCCCTGGGCCTCTGACTTTTGTTTCTGTTCACAGTGTACCGCAGGCGGCGACAACTCCTACCCAAGTGTTGTACTATTCATGTGACCGGCAAAACAAATCCCAGGTAACCCCCTTAATATAAACCCCGTGTAACTTGAGCCAAGCGTGAAGCACGGGTTTGTGTTAAAGCTTTAACTAAACAGACATTGAATTATATTGATCTGTATACCGGTGAGGTGTTGAGATGGCTCACTTCAGGGCCTCGCGTGAAAGCTGCATTCATAAACTGAGCTCAGGTGTCGCTATGTATCCCGGTTTACAGGTTACTTCCTAACGCATCAGAGGTTAAACCTTCCTTTTAGGTTCTATAACTAACAAACTTATGGGACACGGAACCACTTGGTCAGTCATGTGACTCCAGAAAGAGTTCTTCAGTAGTGGGAGCTGTAAAGGCGTGATAAACTCTCTGCAGAAGAGGCTGACGAGGACTAGTGGAGGACTTCAGTGGACCTATCCACCAGGCCGTACCTTCTTGACAGGCGAGGTGAGAGTCACCTGGTTAGTGGGGCTGGTTGGGGTGGTGGACACCGTAACGCTGGTCGGCGTTGGCACCACAGTAGTGCCGTTACTGTTGCTCACAGGGACAGGCGTCTTGCTCTTGTCTGGAGGGGAGGAAGAGAGGGGCTAGTATGAGTTACTGATGCATAAAAACTGGTTTATACTTCATCTAACCACATGACTGTAGACCATTAAAATGCATCAAGCGTTTCTTGGCAAAAATAAAATAAAAACGATACTCAGGTAGACTGTCTGCAGACCGTCATTGCAACTGTTGTTTGTACGATATGGTCTGATTAGCTAGCTAGCTAAAGTGCTAGCACCAAACCCCCCTTTAGACATGTCTTTTTAGTACTAAAATAATTTAATGGATGGGTTTGTTGGTGTTAAAATAAAGCAGGTATGCTTTTTATATTTTGTTGTCATGCAGACTGTCATTTTTGTGTTTATACTTTTTCATAAAGATGCACGACCATAGGTGATGTCACAGACAACAGTGTTTATAATGTCGTTGCAACAAGTATGTACAGACAGTGTTCATCTACAACACACTACAACATTTACAAATCAGTTCAACTAATGTAGACAGGGTCTAAGGTCTTCTTCAGAAATCAGGTCAAGGTTTAGAAACACCCTGCCTGCCATTGTACCATTACAGTAGGTTGAACGTACCAGCTTCAGTCTCAGACTCCGAGTCTTCCTCCTCTTCCTCCTCGCTGGAGCAGCTGGACTCCTGGTCCTTCTTGCCCTCCTCTTCCTCGTCCACCTTCTCCGGTTCCAGGGTCTCGATGCGCGGGGCGGGCTTCTCGGGCTCCAAGAGGAGGGTCTCTTTGCTGGAACACACAATGTTTGGTACTTTCAGTCTGCATGGATTCATTATTATTAGACTACAAAGACACGTGTGCACCATTTCAGAGCAACACCCATAAACCTCCATATTATCAGGGTGCCTCAATGACTTGGCGATACTTTCAATGTACTGAATACTTAAAACATGAACTTAACTCTATATACCGGGGGTACCGGTACAGAGTCGATGTGCAGTGGGCACCGGTTAGTCGAGGTAATATGTACATGTAGGTAGAGTTATTAAAGTGACTATGTATAGATAACAGAGTGTACCAGCAGTGTAAAAGAGGGGGTGGGTGACCTACCCTGGGGTTAATGCATAAAAGACAGACAATCCATTAGATGACTGTATTTCACTGAGTGACTACCTAATGTCACCCCATTTCCCCCCCAACCAGGACATTTACCTCTTAATGGATATTAGATTTTGATTGTTGTCCCCAGTGGTCGTCGTTTCTATCAAGGGAGACTTCTTAACATCCTTCTTTTCACTATTGAGCTGCAACGGGAGAAAAACATTAAATGATTGAAGGCAGTTGGCACCCTAACTGTCAGTCTTAAAAAAAAGAAAAGGAAAAAAAAGTCTGATATGATCAAGGGCCTCTGCTACGCTTACACCTGCAAGGCATATACCAGTTTTGAAAGCTTCAATAGCAGGTTATGCAGTTCATCCAGGCTCAAATGAAAGCTCTTATGTAAGCATTAGCCACACTGGCTTACCAGATTCTGCTTCTTCTGTAATTCCTCTAAGTAGCCAAGGACATCTTCATCTGCAACATCAAAAGCCGTCTGACCCTGAGGAGGAAACACACAATTCTCAGAACTAGTGTTATGAGAAGAGCACATATGTGCAATACAGTACGTAACATTACATGCTCCATATTCAACTGAACCTTAGAGGGTATGGATAGAGGATGGAGATGCCATTGAAGTACTACTCACCACTTTATTGATAAGGTCCATGTCACACAGGTTCTCCACCAGTATCTTGCAGGCCTCCTCTTTGCCCCAATGTGAAGCAGCGTGGAGCGGGGTCCAGCCGTCAAAGTCTTTAATATTTACATCATACCCTGCTTGGATTAAAAGCCTGGGGGGCGCAGGCGGGGGAGACAAAAATAGTGTTTATGAGATTTAGCTAATCTTGTTCTTTTGGATTTGGTGCTGCAAACTAATCTTATCAGTCATTGCCAGTGTCCAGGCTTTTGTTACTGTGCCAGCATTATGGCTAAATTTCCTATTAGTTAGGCAAAAACAGAACCCAAAGACACAAATAAACCAAAAAGTATTCCATCAACTATTTGCATAAGTGCAAATACATTCGCGCAAATGTTTAAGAACCCTATATCAGTCAATAAACGTCTTGCAGGACAGGAAAAATGTTGACCTCTGAGTATCTGGTACTCAACATGGTAGATGTTAGTGTTAGCCAACTATGGCAGTGGAGTGTGTGGGAGACTTCGTTGGCTGCATTCCCAGGAGCAGATGGACAGGGTGCTGCAGTCCCTCCCTTAGGCAGTGTCTGTACTGACAGGCCAGAGATTGGCTCTTGATAACCACTGACACAGTAATGAAGTAAAATCCCACAAGGGGACATAGCTATAAGCAGAATCCACCTAACAACAAATACCTAACGATAACATGTAAGTGGAAATCTCTTTTAAAATCAGCATTAATAAAGGCGATAAGTCCATAATAAAAAGGAATCCAAAGATGGGCTACAGTTTGTTAGAGGTAAAAGGTGAAGTAAGGAGTCTGGACTTACTTTAAAACCTCAGCGTATCCCTTGGCGGCGGCGACGTGGAGGGCAGTCCCCCCGGACTTGGCGTGTCGGACGTCGTTGATGGTTCCGCTGTTGAGCCACTGCCGGGCGTCCCTCAGCATGATCCGCTCCTCCTCCTTCCTGGCCGCCTCGATGTCCACGCCTGATGAGGGCGGAGTGTAACGGTGACCACTGTTAGTCTGGCCTCAGTGGATTAACTGCTACTTAAGAGGCACGTCCCTATAAACACTGGAGATTATCTAGGCTACAAAAGAGCAGTAGAAGGCAGAAACTGTCAGGAAATAAATGCTGCCTGTCTGCCATTCAACCCCAGGGAACTAACATCACAATATTACAGAAGTGATTCAAAGACAAAAATGGAACCCTGAAATTAGCTGAAAATGGACACACCACATACACATGCTTGCCACACATGGCCTTAAGTGAATGAGTTGAAGGCTCACACTCAAATGGGGAACTACAGTCCAGAGTTTCATTTGAAACTAACAATGGATGAAAAGTCAATGAGTCTGATACCCTTTACACAGCAGAAATCTGACCTGGAATGTTACACAACAGGCTAAATGTCCCTATGGTTTACACAGTGTTGTAAGCGAGCTATGGACATTTGACATGGCTTGGATTTTGACACCTCGCCATACAAACTATGTAGGCATGTAGTTTAAGCAAATAATCCACTTGTGGTTGTGCAGTGAGTGGGAGCAAAGCTAGCACTCTTTTCCATAGACTAGAGGCCTCTGACAAATTGCTTATTTCAATATTTTGTCCATGTTATCACTGCTCTGGGACTGAGAGCAAACAGAGTACGTTTTCCATGTGGGTCAGTATGTCTAAGGTATAGGCCGGCATTATACAGGATACAGGCTGTTGCAGGAACAAGCGTGTACTATCTTGCTGACACTCGACTGGAACACGAGACGGCTGAAATTTGGAGCGACTGGTGAAGGCGTGTCTGACTACTCAGCTGTGAGTTGATAGTGCTCAACTACATAAACAATGAGCATAAGTGCTCTGGGGTGGAAGCCAACAACACTTCAGCTGATCCTATAGGTTTCGGGTTTCTCGTATGATGCACCATCATCCCTCAGCTCCTGCAAAAACGGCTTTCTTTTTCAATCCATTCATGAAATTACTTTATTTTTCCATTCATGAGAAGGCCAAGGAAAGTCAAGCAGCATTAAAAAACAAAAGATTGACTAAGATCGAATAGAAGGTCTAGGAATAGTTGATTTTATTCAGAAACAGATCGACATTAGTTAAATCAGCGCAGGTTAAGTGCCTTGTTAACACTACCTGTCATTGTTGATGAGATTACCGAGTTGAAGCGTGACTAATTAAAAGGACAAAAGAAGATTCCAACTGTCTGACAGTGTGTTAGGCTGGATGGACAGGGAGCAGTTTACTCCAGCCAGAAGTTCTGGCCTGGCGCCAGCGGAGGAGAACAAGGGACGTAGAACTGTCAGCTAGGGGACCCTGGCAAAAATTCCTGCAAAAATCCACTGACAGAGCGCCGCTTGTCTGCATGCTGCGTTTCAATCGTGGGAAGAAATTAAGACGACTCAGAGAAAGTCTGAAACTGACTCCTGGCTGCCCAAGAACCAATCCTGCTGCACAGTCCATCTAGTTTGGTTTTACTTTCACATTGTGCAGTAAGAGTTAATGGTTATGACAAAAATACGTATAGCTAAACTATAAGCCTTTGCATTGAGTTTCCCCATCCCTTTCATCAACGATACCTTGGGTCACAATGACGTCTGGCTGCATGGAATAAACAAGCTCCATTTGAAAGGAGGATGGGTGTGGCTCCACGAGTCAAATTCCTGACTCACTGCACAAATGAATGGTCCAAGGAAACAGATTTTTCCAATACAGAAGTGAATCAATGGGTTCAGGCTGGTCTTGGGGGCAGATGGCACCATGGCTACAGTGTTCAGTAATGCTTTGCCCTTTAGTCCAGTCCATGTGATTCCATTACAGTGTAATACACAATGCACTGCTGTCATAATGGATCTCAATTAGTCCTTTATTCTGCTGGGCTGCCGCGCATACAGCCTGTGGAACGGGTGGACTGTGGTACAAAAGGTGAGATGTCCACAACCTCACAGATGCATGTTTTACAAATGCACCAGCAAGGCAGGGGAACTCTATTAGTCAAGGCATTATCAACATTACTAGCCCTGCAGTAATTGGCCTGTATAAATGTTTATTGCATCCGTTACAATAGGGCCCATCGCTTACTAGAGAGCAGGGAATTTAAGGAGTAGCCTGTACTGGTTCTATAAAAAGGCAGGGAGACTAATAGATCCTAAGTAGGAGTACAAAACAGCAGCCTGGTGGAGGAACTGGACACATTCAAAGCTGCTTTTTCAAGAGAAAATTGCACCTTCGACCGGGACGCTGAGAAAATAAAATAGAGAAAAGACAGTAGACCAGAAAATTGACTGGATGAGGACGGAATCACTCTCCCTCCCCCATAGCTAGGCCTACATATGGTCTGGTAAAGCCAAAATGGAAAATATCCCAAAGCATCTGACCTGGCACAAACATGAGAATCCTCTGAGGAAAGTCGCCTGGACCTCTGAGGATGAGATAACACAGGACTAAATTCAGCAGAGGGAAAACCTGCTGACTAGCCAAAACTAAATTACCCCAAGAAATTGAGCAGGGAAACTGTGTGTGTGTGTGTGTGTGTGTGTGTGTGTGTGTGTGTGTGTGTGTGTGGGGGGAGGGGGGGGGGGGGGGGGGGGGCATCAGAGACAGCCCTTATGGGCAGTTATAGAGGTAGTGGGTGGGGGCCCAGTCACCTAATGTCTGGGAGGAGGAGAGGGGATCTGAAGGTGGAGCCAGCTGCGGGGGAATGGTGGTGGCTCCTTAACGAGTTTAACCCCATGACTAAGGTATCTCTTTAGAGAGAGGAGAACATGAGACAGGAGAAAAATCACATTAAACATACAGAGGGAGCTGCACAACACGGTTACATAACTGTACCTTAGTGAACACGGAGAACGGAGAGCTGCTCTAGCCATTATTGTGGTAAGGTCAAGAACAATGCGCATGAATTCATTCCCTACGTGGGGTTACATCTAACAGCCTGAGCATTCCACTCATGCTGCAACTCCGCTGCAAACTAATTGCCAGTGTAACTGCCCATCGACTCAAACTGATCAGATACAGCCAGGAGGGAGAAACGCTTTGCATATTACAAAAGGCCCGGTGGTCTGATGTCTGTCATATGACTGATGGTAAATGCAGTGGTGTGCAACATTGTGGTTCTGCAGGCAGGGGTTTGTGTGTCTGTCAGTAAGGGATCTTGGGAGCTGGCGTACTGACGCCCCGCTTCAAAGCCACAGACTGCGTATCCATCAAGCCCGGAAAACGAAGGCTGAAAGCTGCAGTTGGCCGTGACGCGCGGGGGCTCCCGTGGGATAAGCCGCCGCCTCCGTTATATAATACTCTTAAGTAGCATAGGATGCTAACAGCAGGAGAGGTCATAACTGCTGAATGAATTCTGCACATTCAGCCCTTAGGACCAGAGTGTTAAAAGGATAGGGCTCTGACCACCTCAGCCAAGCCCTGCTCCAGGTCCCTCCACTGCTGCCTTCACCTCATACCCAGACCTGGATCATGTTACTGGGGCTAGTCTGGTTCTACTTAAGGCGGGGCTGTATAGCATATTTTACTATATGCCATTATTGCAGAATGGACCGGTTTGGGTTTGTTCTTTACCTACTATAAGGGTATTTGAATGTTTGGTTTGTTAAAATGTGATATGCTGTGTGTAACTGACATTTTTATAGTTTATACGCTACTTTAGTCATCCCCCTCCTCTCTCTCCATGCCACTTTCGACACAGACCTAGCCCAACCCACTGTCACTCAAGGAGCACTTTGTTGTTGCTTGACCATGAGACACATAGCCAGAGTGAATTTACGAACGCGCCCCATCTACTCCGATGTGCCAAAGTTCAGAATAACTGATTCATTTACGAACGCTCAATACCCGTTGAATATGTCCGGCGTCAGTAAACATTGGGAAAAAGCGTAATTAAATTGTTAGTCGCCAACACTCTGGATAACATGAAAACAGCTTAACCAGCTCTACTTGGGCATGTAAAATGGATGAGTGAGGTGTTCTCTCATGTCTGGAATTAACTAGCAAGCTAGCTAACTTTAGCCAGTTAGCTTAGGTGCTTGACTGCCGTTGTGAGGTCAGAACGCTCAGATCAACCCTACTCCTCGGCCAGAGCATCAGTGTGCGCTCGAAACACTCTGAATTTACGAAATGGACAAACCTGACAACGCTGGGGATTTACGAACGCCCAGAGCGCACTGAGCACTCGACTGAATTTACAAACACACCCTTAAAGTTAAGTCTGCATGGTCAATGCAGCACATGCAACAATGTTGACGACGTTTCTACTTCGCTTTTTAATATAAATCCACAAGGGTTAAATAATTAGTTTGTGTTTCTTACATTTGCAAACAGCTAGTTTGTCTTTTCACATTTTAGCTAAAGCATGTTTACCGCTAATGCTAATCACTAGCTAGCTAGCTAGCTTGCTAATAAAATGTACTGGGTCAGAGCAAACATAGCTAGTTAATACAGCCTGAAATCAGTGCTGATGTAGGCCTAAATCAGCATGTTTGTGCAACGTAATCTTCTAAATCAGAGGTATAGGCGAGGCATGAATGTTGGTAACATGAACATTTTATGTAGCCAAAGATTATAGGGTCCTCTAGGAAACACTGACCATCACTTTGGTTCCTACCCTGTCAACGCCATTCATTGTCATGTCAAACACACTTCAAAATGCCCAATATTATTTATATTCTAACTATAGAATTAGAATAATTATTATATTTCCAACAGTTTACCGAAGTGTTTTGATCTAAATCGCAGTTGCAACATTTGATTACAAAAATAAGGCCTAGTTTTTTTGCCCATATCATGCAGCCATTACGTGG
Source organism: Salvelinus fontinalis (assembly GCF_029448725.1). Taxonomy (NCBI): domain Eukaryota; kingdom Metazoa; phylum Chordata; class Actinopteri; order Salmoniformes; family Salmonidae; genus Salvelinus; species Salvelinus fontinalis. Next base: position 11,721,392 of record NC_074675.1, on the reverse strand, counting down.
CAGTGGGGAAATTCTCAAATGAGAGCAGGAAATGCAGAAATTGGTGAAAGTGTAGGATTTATTTTAGGTTGAAGAACAGTATAAAACAGAATGGAGAAAGACCCATTGAAATCACTTAGAATGTATGTGTTGCCACTGTAGGGTCACACACTCCCCATAAAGCAAATGTAGAACTTTAATTCAAAAACATAACGTCAACATAAAAAAATGACAGTGATGTGATATTTTGGCATATCGCCCAGCCCTAGTTCTACTCGTCTACACATCAGCCGTGTAGGGAGCAACCTAAGCAGACAAGGGTGCAAATAACGGAGGGGGTGTCTGACAAGCTAAGCTGCTACCTAACTTCTAATTATGGCTGGTGGCTAACAATGTAAACAGTGCAAAGGTGTCCAGCCACACTTAGTGGATTTGATGAGAGCTGCATTTGGAATGGCTACTAGGTGAAGGAGAGCGCCACAATCTGCCGACAACGTAGCGGCATCATGAGCAGAAGAGCGGTTCGTCCCCGGGGCCATTAGCATGTCTGAACAAGGCCTCCCACAAGAGGGGACGGGTACACGTCATCATATCAAGAACACCCAGAGTCTAAAAGAAAACCCCTTCGATCCCGTTTAGAATCATCACAAAGAGAAATCCAGAGTTTAAGTGGATCGCATTAATCTCCATTATGCAACTTCTCCGAGACAAAGCGCCGCAGCTGCCGGGACTGGGTCTCACTTTATTTCACAAATTCCTTGACACAGTACACGCATGTTATACCTGGACATCATGTACGTAAACATGGTACTGGGTGAAGTAGTGAAGGGGGAGTTAGACCAGAACAGTGAGCTTGTTGGCCGTGGAGGCTGCAGTGCTATTGAACCAAGCTGAGTGCACGCCACTGGAGGCCTGCCAAGACCTGCCTGATATGACCGGAGGCCACAGCTGCCTAGATGCATGTGCCACGATCCATTGCACACACACCAACTCTCCTCCCTTAACTGTCTATTTGGAGAGGCAGTGCATAACTGCCTAGTCTATAGCAAACACAATGATGCTATCAAAGTAGCAGCACTCATTTGTCATTAAAAAGTCATCTAGGGGGGCCTCCCGAGTGGCGCAGTGGTCTAGGGCACTGCATCGCACTGTTCGCGCCCAGGCTCTGTCGCAGCCGGCCGCGACCCGGAGGTCCGTGGGGCGACGCACAATTGGCATAGCGTCGTCCGGGTTAGGGAGGGTTTGGCCGGTAGGGATATCCTTGTCTCATCGCGCTCCAGCGACTCCTGTGGCGGGCCGGGGGCAGTGCGCGCTAACCAAGGGGGCCAGGTGCACGGTGTTTCCTCCGACACATTGGTGCGGCTGGCTTCCGAGTTGGAGGCGCGCTGTGTTAAGAAGCAGTGCGGCTTGGTTGGGTTGTGCTTCGGAGGACGCATGGCTTTCGACCTTCGTCTCTCCCGAGCCCGTACGGGAGTTGTAGCGATGAGACAAGATAGTAATTACTAGCGATTGGATACTACGAAAATTGGGGAGAAAAGGGGATAAAATATATATATATATTTAAATTAAGTCATCCATTTTGAAAACTTAATGAAAAACATTCCTATTATGTCATTTTAGGCACTTCCAATTACATCAATGTAAAAAGCCCCATTAATGATATGCTTGGTGAACAATGTTTGACTGGCAATGGTTCAACTGAAAGCAGAAGTGAAAGTTGTTGTTGACTAGCAGGTCAGTGTGGGGCAGACAGTGAGTCAGTGCTGCGGTCTGTCTGTACCTTGTCGGTTGATCTCATTCTTCAGGAGCTCCTCCATGGCCTCCTCCTCAGCGATGTCCAGTGGTGTCTCCCCCTCACTGTTCACCACCCCCACACTGGCTCCCTGGCCAATCAGATACCTGCACAAACACACACACTTACTTAGGACAGGTAAGTAGTAGTCCAAGTAGTATTAGTAACATTCAGTAGTAGTAAATTAAATTTTTCACTGAATCAATATGTATGGATCAAGTCTCTTATTTAACCCAGGTGAATACAGGTTCAATCAAAATGCCTAGGAAATCATGTCCATCTCATTCTATGTATTCCAATGTATTAGGCCTATATAAGCTACTGCTGTAGGCCTATAAAAAGTTTGAAAACAAAAAATGGGCCAAATTCTAGCAAGTCACATTTATGAGGATTGCAGGGAAACAGTCAAGTGAATATACTGTATTATGAAAACCTGTACGTCATAACCGGGGATTCCATTAGGAAAATGTGGTGTCGGACATTTGACCAGCAGAGTTTAAATTTACCGGACGGTGCTCAAAATGACAGAAATCCCATGTAGATGATGGAAATTCATATTAACAGAACATACAAGTCGAGGACCAATGACTAGAGGGAGTCGGACCGCAATTGATTTGATTGTGCCGAGCCTGGCTCGTCGTCCCTGCTGCAACGACCACCACAGAACATCAGTGTGTATTGTGCTGTAACCATATACAATTTCCGTAGCACATCATAGTCTGATGGACTGCGCCATCCAAGGCTTCCACAATGGATCAGTCAACTCAGACAGGTGTCTTGTACACCATTATTTATTTATTATTAGCTACTGCTCGACTAAAATCTGTCGACCAACAGCCTATCGACCAGCAGACTAAATGGAGTCAGCCCTAAATGTGAGATGAAAATATCAGTTAAACATTTAGAAAGAGGGGAGAGTTAATATGCAACAACTAGCATGGGTTGCTAATATGACTAGGACTGTTCCTTTGGCTACTTGACAAAAGAAAGTTCATTAAATAACTGCCTCCACAGATATGGTCTGAGTTTGGCTAGGCTACTTTGAAGTAAAATGTTCAGGTTTCAAACAATTAAGTATATGTTCTCAAAATGCATACTGCCTCCAGATCGTTGCAAAGTGGTGTGACATGCTGATGAAGCTTGCCTTCTGTTGCCTATGCATTTGCTGTTTGAGATGCTGTAGCAGCTGATCTTGCGCTGTGTCAAAGACTCCAGTCAACCAAGTCATAGACTGTTCTCTCTGCTACCAAACGGCAAGCGGTACCAGAGCACCAAGTCTAGGTCCAAAAGGCTCCTTTAAAGCTTCTACCCAACCGCCAAGGCATAAGACTGCTGAACAATTAATCAAATGGCCACCTGGACTATTTACATTGCTGCTGCTTTGTTTACACCCCCCCCCCCCCCCCCCCCCCCCCACTTTGTTTATACACTGTTGCTACTAACTGTTGATTATCTATGCATAGTCACTTTACCCCTACATACATGTACAAATTACCTCAACTAACCTGTACCACCACACTAACTTGGTAACACCTGTATATAGCCAAGTCATTGTTTTATTTTACTTAAGAAAATATTTACTAAATAACTAAACTCTGTTTCTTGAACGGCACTGTTGGTTAAGGGCTTGTAAGTCAGTATTTCACAGTAAAGTCTACACCTGTTGTATTCAGCGCATGTGACAAAAAAATTGATTGGTTAACAACTGTAGCATTGTAGCTAAGCCTAACCCTTTTCCTAACCTGCCACGCTAACTCACCTGCCATGTTAGTTATCCTAACCTGCTGGGTAAACAAATCTGTATCGAGAAACCATCAGTCTCATACCACCGGAACTGACCAATGGCAGGTATCAATTGGAGTTTGCTGATATCAGAACACCCATATCAAGAAACACTATGAATTGCAGTCTGCCATTACACCATATTCACCTGAGGGATTTCCTGGTGTACCCCTCCACTGACCTAGCCACCCGAGAGGGTTCATGCTGTCATTCTAGTACCCTGCCGCTAATCAGACAACTAGTTCACACATTCACTGCATAATTAGCCTAGTGATTCACCCTTTTTTGATTAATCATTCTCCAATTATATCTTTCCTCACCCATTTTGCACCCTACGCTGGCTGATTCAAGAGGCTCTTGGAACAGCAGGAGATCTTGACTCCTGCTGCTACCAATTACAGCCGTGGAAAGACGCAGACCCTTCTCATTAGAACACACCGCTTGAAACAGGCGCATTCCGGTAACTTCCCTCGTAATGGAGATTCAGCGACCGCCGATACATTTTAGAGTTCCACATTGCTTTTGAATTCACTTTCGACCCATTTTAGCTGGGTTTTACAAGTTGTGGTTTGGCCTTGTGGTTAGGAGTTTACCTTGCCATCTAGTGCCGGGCGATTTGTGCTTTTTAGGTCAGTTGGGTTTGACAAAAATAAATCACGGTTTTTGACTTTGAAAGATTATTTTGCCATTAAACGCACTATGCATTATGGGGGTTGAATGATGTAACAGAATAATACAATTAAAAGTCCCAAGATGGTGGTGGCTGCACAGCTTATTAGGTCAGAGATATGGTCAAAATAGCATATCAGTAAAGTACCAGTCAAAAGTTGACACCTACTCATTTCCAGAGGTTATTTATTTTTACATTGTAGAATAGCGACATCTAAACTATGAAATAACATATGGAATCATGTACATTAGTAGCCAAACAAAATCTAAAACATATATTTTTTTTAGATTCTTCAAAGTAGCCACCCTTTGCCTTGATGACAGATTTGCACACTCTTGGCATTCTCTCAACAAGATTCATGAGGTAGTCACCTGGAATGCATTTCAATTAACAGGTGTGCCTTGTTAAGTTAATTTGTGGAATTTCCAACCAGTTGTGTTGTGACAAGGTTGGGGTGGTATACAGAAAATAGCCCTATTTGGTAAAATACCAACTCCATATTATGGCAAGAACAGTTCAAATGATCAAAATGAAACGACAGTCCATTACTTTAACCTCTACGGGATCAGGAGAGGGACAATAAGTTACTCCCCACTGTATGAAAATGATTAAACTTAACATTTGACCGCTTTAACTTATTTTTAATAACTAATTTGTCATAGGGGTGAGAGGGAAGTCTAAAGGACATCTACAAGGCAGCTCTTGGAATTACAATAACCAATTGCAGCTGATGAAACACCATAAAAGGCAACATTTCTGTCAATTAATAACCTTGGTAGTATAGTAGGATACTTCTACTCTAACTTGGGCAGCAGGACTGCACAGGGTGTGATAACGCTCATGCCAGGCTCCTGTGACATAATACAGAGAAGTAAAACCGGTCACAGCACAATGAGTGCAAGTGAGCTCCTTCAGCTCTCAGCCTAAAATGTCTTCTGATAATATTTCCCTCCTTGCCGGCCCGGTTTCTGTCCCTTTAAACAGCCTTCTTAACTCAAAAGGACAATGAAAAGGAAAGACTGGAAGCAACTGGAGTAATGACCGATGCCGGTGGTTACCCCCCGATTTCTCTATATTGATTACATCACAAGGAACTTGTGCGAGGTTGTTTGGGGGGGGGGGGGGGGGGGGGGGGCAACTGACAGGCGGTTTCCCCCATCAACATGTAATCATGCACCTTGGAGAAACAGACCATTGAAAAAACTGTGACCCCTGACAAGTTTAGGCTGGTCTGCTCCATAAAAAGTAGCTATTAGGAATGAATTGATTAGCATTGCATTTCAGTCTAAGATAACTGAACAGAAAGGGTTAATTGATAACCAAAATGATCTATAGAGGATGGGGTAATGGATGTTCTCCAAACGTAAAGGCATTCGCACAATTACGTGTTCAGCCAGCCATAAACCTCAGGGAATAGCCTGGTAACACTTGGCGATGCTAAATAAACACTTGTTAAATAAAAAACTAAAACTGACCATTGATTCTTGATGTGCCTGTGAGTCATTGCATCCATTGCAAAAAACGGGTTTGCCCAACGTCGCTGCGGCCAAACTGACGTTTCTTCTCCACAATGAATGTATACGATCATGTATGTAGCGATCAGAGCAGCAGAATTTAATGCAGGGTGAGTCGTCAGGCAACAATGTGAAAGGGCTGGTACATAATGGGGTTATCCCAATGCAGTAATGTGTGTGTGTGTGGGTGAGGGGGGCTAGAGACCAGCCATTGCCCTAGAGGTCCATAACAGCCTTCAGCTGGACCCTCGCCACGTCAACATGACAGCTCTCTGGCCCAGCAGCTGTACTTACTCTGCTATGTCCATGTATCCACAGGAGGCTGCGGCGTGGAGGGGGATCCAGCCCTCATTGTCGGGCTGGTTGATGGCAGCCCCATGCTCCACCAGGAACGTCACCATGTCCACGTTGTCATCTATGCACGCCTGAAGGGGGGAGGGAGAGAGAAATAGTAAGTACGTTAGAAAAGTACAATATTTAACACTAAGAAACTTCAGTGCGACGACCCCCGAAAGGAGAAAAATCACGAGCTTTCAGAGACATGCAGGTAGATTGTCAGGAACCAGCTAGCAGCACCTGTTTGTGTGTGTGTGTGTGTGTGTGTGTGTGTGTGTGTGTGTGTGTGTGTGTGTGTGTGTGTGTGTGTGTGTGTGTGTGTGTGTGTGTGTGTGTACACCCAGTTGACCCCGCCGACAAGTAGTGGGTGGTGTCAGTAGGAGCTGGCTCACGTCCCGTTTTAAAAAAAAAGAGGCGCATCACTTCTCCAGAAAATTGTTGGGGAATGTTGGCGAGGGTAACATGGCCAAAATGCCAGGACATAGCCGAGGGGTTTGGAATACCTCAGTGCGTACTATTGCTGTTGGGATGGGGGAAATCGGGTGTTCTGACAGCTCATATGCAAATTCGTTGAATTTTCACTCCCTCTTTTGCATGACCGATATTTCACTCCAGTCAAATGTGGTTAGACAGAAAAGACCATTGAGTAACCCAAAACACACTCGCCATTATACCCTCGACTCAGTAGTATTTAGTCCTCGGGAATAGGCTAATCCGTTGCATTCTAGGAACAAGAAACCGGTAAGTCAGAAATTCAAAAGGAGCTTTCTTTTCCTTCAAATACGCATGCCAGGACTTGATAGAGGCAAGGAGCACAAACCTGAGGAAGGGAAAAACATTAGACCTAAGCGACGACACTACAAAATGGCTGTAAAGACTAATCTGCTAATTTTAGGTTGCATCCAAAGACAAACCATAACAGCACAATAAATGACATGTGGGAGTGAGCCAGCAACTGTGTGCATATACTAGCTGGGGCGTTCCCTGCCTAGAGGCAAAAGGGATGACAAAGGCCAACTATCTGTAGTAGAGAGACAGAGAGAAAGTAGAGTGAGAGCACTGTAGGGAGCTCAGACTGTGTTCAGAGGACTTGGGGCTGCTGGGCCAGCTCCAGAGTGACGACCTAGGGGTTAAAATGTCACTCACTTCAAAGCCAGCCAGATAACAAGGTGACTGTCAAAGAAACAAAGCCAGGCTGGACAAAACATTGTACACAGGAATGACAGGATTAAAACTGGACAAAATGAGTTAAATAACATTTCACTTCTGACGGCAACAGTTTCAGATATCAGTAAGTGGATTTCACAAATCAGGAATGCCCGAAAGGCCCCCCTACTCTCATTTAGACTGAATGAGAGTACTACTGCTAAACGTTACTCTGGGATCCCTTTTCGGACCCAGTACTTGGAGTTGAAATCCCTGCTTTGCATTCAATAACGTTGATCTCTTGATAACTTTCAGACCTTGAGGCTTCCCCCTTCCTAAAAGCTGCCTGTAATGTTTCGCACTCTCAGGCTGCTATGACGGCAAAAGCGGTGAGGGAAAAAAAGAAAACACACCGGACTCATGTTTGGGTCACAGCTATCTGGCTGGAATCCTTGTCCAAATTTGGGCCGTTTACAGCATCGTACATGGCCAGAGCTGGAGAAGAGTCTGAGTGGGCGTGTGTGTGTGTATTACTATCCTCATGGGTACCTGAAATTCTCAAAAGTCTCCCTCATGGGGACGTTTCCCACGTGTGTGTAAGACGTGGCCGTAGGATAGAAGCTGTTCAGGCAGCTGCTAAGAAGACTGTATCCAGGTGCGTATCCACCTTTCACTCACTGGCTGGGCTCATCTAACTTGGCTGCAGGGCGGACAGAGAGACAGACGGCGCTCCACTGAGCGCAAGCCACACAGCTGCTCACAACCACACTCTGGCTGAGTGACAAGATGACGTTATGTCCGTCTGTCAAGAGTTCAGTCACCCCTCTGTCAACATCCCTTACATTCACACACATTGCAGTCATTCTTGATAAGAGAGGGACTGCTAAATGCTGAAAACAAAATAATGTAGCTAAATGTAGATGGTATACAAACAGCTAGACCGGTATTCTGCACTGTCTGAAGATTCATACCTGATAATATAGGCATCTAAGGTAGTAACGATTTAGGTCAGTTGATTTGTGTACAACTCTCCACCATTTCCCCCTCTGTCGTGTCTCTGACTGCTCCCATACCCCTTAAGGAGAACTCACTGCCGGTTCCTGCTGCTCCCCTCTCCTCCGCTTCATCCCCTACAGGAGGTCCAGCCCACCGGCTGCAGGAGCCCAACAATGTAATCCCTTAATGGCTGTAATTGTTTGTAGCTGACAGGTGCCAGAGTTACTGCCAACATAGCAGGGACGAGTAGCATGGCAGCAGCATGGCAGCCAGGGGGACAGGAGGAGGACAGCCAGGGGGACAGGATGAGGAAGAACACAGAAGAAGAAAAGATGGTGAGTGTCATCCTTTGGCAGAGCTGTGGGGAAACTGGCATACCTGGTCTGCCCCACTGTCACCGCTCAGAGACAGAGTGGGGTAGCCAGGCATCGCTCAGTGGCCTGCGAGAGACACCCACTGACGCAGGAGGGACACTACCACTGTTTGAAGTGTGTGTGGGGGGCATTCCTTGATCAATAGAGGAGCCGCTGAGAAATGCAACGGGAGCAATACCGGGAATGGTTAAACCAGCTTTTTACTGATGGGGATTTCAGCAGCGATTCGGTGGTTAAAGCGAACAAGGCAGACAAAGCCTCCTCTATTTGATGGCTAAACACACTATGGGGAGAGAGAGGGAGCTAATCTGACTATTAATGTAGGTAATAACAGGAGACGTTGTGAGTAAAGCCCACCTCACACCCAGCTGACCCGACAGACAGGCCTGTTCTGCACTCACAAAGACAATACTAGGGGAAACCTTTTCAGCAGTGATGTCAAGAGTAGAATATAGGGGAAACACTGCAGACATGTATACTGACACTCCATAGGAAACATACATGTCGCCATGCAAACCTGTTTGACCAGTGTTCTAGCTAGAGAGTACCGGTAGGCCTTGTCACATGTAGTAGTCTGCATAACACAGCAGACAGGGAGAGAGAGGGGGGAGAGGCAGGAAGGAGAGGGCAATGCTGTGTCTCGAAATCACACAATAAATGTAGCATCATCGTAATGTTTGACCGAAAGCCATCATGACTCGCAGTTCAAGTCCAGTGTTCCTCAACCACACAGAGCTCGGTCGTCGATAGCACAACCCTCTTCAGTATTATTAACACAGACATAACATGAAGACAGCAGCGGAGTATATCAGCGGAGGCTACTTCTCCATTTCCCTTCCAAGATGTCATTAAACCAATGAGTCCCACTAAGGCCGGCGCGTTTTGGACTTCAAACCCCTTCTAAAATATTCCTGGGCTGTACCATCGGATTCCTCTATTTATTCTGAATCCGAAGACACCAACCATTAGTCTGTGTGATTAACGATGTTTATGAGACAAGAGCCGATCCCCAAAGGGCCTGGGGACCAGGTCTTTAAGTCTGAAGCGTCTGAATGTTTGCGCTACAAACTATATCAAACACGCACGTAACATGTTCTGCTCCATGACGCTCACAAGCTATTGAAGGTAAGGGGTTTTTCTACATAGATCATAGGAAATCCCAGGACAGTGTCTTTAGCTCACATAGTTGGACATTCATTTCCTACTGAGCAAACAATTTCTGTACTTACAGCATTCATATAAAATTAATTTCTCGGATTTGCTGTGGCAACTTTATTTTCCTTTCCTTTTTTTTACATGTCAATAAAACTGATGAACGCACCGGTTGTGTCAAATTGTTTTACATTGTGAGGCTAACTATAAGTGATGGATCACCCCTAGGCCTGAAACCAGGGCTGTCTCCCTCCCCCAGCCATCACTGCAGATGAGAACTCCAAAGTCAGGGCAGGGCCTGGCAAGCAGCACGCGCCGGGTAAAATGGCATCCCATCTCGGCAAACTGCACCTTGGCACATCCCCCTCCGGCCCAGGTGAAATGTCTCCCACACACGAGAGAGAAGAGTGGGGTACACAGCCGCTGCTGCCCCCCCACCATAGCAGGTGCTTTAGCCTGCAGGCAAGGTGGCCTTTCTGGGAATGCCCTTCTCTAATGGAGAAAGAGATGGGTTCTGGGAAGTAAACACTGACAGAGCTTTAGTAAATGAATCAATGACTCACAGTAGGACAGGATTCCCCACTTCATTGGTCAATAGAGTTAAAGATGCTCTTTGAACCATCTAAACTAGAGGTCGACCGATTAAATCGGAATGGCAGATTGCTTAGGGCCGATTTCAAGTTTTCATAACAATCGGAAATCGGTAATTTTGGACGCCGATTTCTTTTTTCTTTTACACCTTTATTTAACTAGGCAATGACGGCCTCGGAACGGTGGGTTAACTGCCTTGTTCAGGGGCAGAACCGATTTTTACCTTGTCAGCTCAGGGATTCAATCTTGCAACCTTACGGTTAACTAGTCCAACGCTCTAACCACCTGCCTCATGAGGAGCCCGCCTGTTACGCGAATGCAGTAAGAAGCCACGGTAAGTTGCTAGCTAGCATTAAACTTAATCAATCATAATCACTACACATGGTTGATGATATTACTAGTTTATCTAGCGTGTCCTGCGTTGCATATAAATCGATGCAGTGCGCATTCGCGAAAAAGGACTGTCGTTGCTCCAACGTGTACCTAACCATAAACATCAATGCCTTTCTTAAAATCGATACACAGAAGTATATATTTTTAAACCTGCAAATTTAGCTAAAAGAAATACAGGTTAGCAGGCAATATTAACAAGGTGAAATTGTGTCACTTCTCTTGCATTCATTGCACGCAGAGTCAGGGTATATGCAACAGTTTGTGCCGCCTGGCTCGTTGCGAACTAATTTGCCAGAATGTTACGTAATTATGACATAACATTGAAGGTTGTGCAATGTAACAGCAATATTTAGACTTTAGATACCCTTTAGATAAAATGCGTAACGGTTCCGTATTTCACTGAAAGAATAAACGTTTTGTTTGAGATGATAGTTTCCGAATTCGACCATATTAATGACCTAAGGGTCGTATTTCTGTGTGTTATGTTATAATTAAGTCTATGATTTGATAGAGCAGTCTGACTGAGCGATGGTAGGCACCAGCAGGCTCGTAAGCATTCATTCAAACATGTAAAAAGGAACCACAAGCTTTCATCTGTTCTCATGTTCTGAGCAAGGAACTTAAACGTTGGCTCTCTTACATGACACATATTGCACTTTTACTTTCTTCTCCAACACTTTGTTTTTGCATTATTTAAACCAAATTGAAATCGGCTTTTTTGGTCCTTCAATAATCGGTATCGGCGTTGAAAAATCATAATCGGTCGACCTCTAATCTAAACCGCTGTGATATATATTTTCCATAACCCCCCAAAAATATTTTATTTCCAGCTGTTTGAAGCATAGAAATAGCACAAAATAGATCTACTGCTTATTTGACTTGCATTCAAATGAGAATGACAGATCTATAACCCACATTTGTGAATTTGGTCAGTTTGCCCAAAGGTTACATATAGCAGCTTTAAATGTACGTGCCTCTCCCTCTGAAAACAGTCTGTTTATCCATTAAAATGGTTCAACCATGGAGAATATCAAAGTAGTTGTCATCTCAAGACAACCACCACTCAAATCAAAGTTTATTTGTCACGTGCGCCGAATACAACAGGTGCAGACAGTGAAAGGCTTACTTACAGGCTCTAACCAATGGTGCGGGGGGAAAAAAGGTGTGTGTGTGTTAGATAAGTAAAGAAATAAAACAGTAAAAAGACATCTGAAATAAACGACATCCGGTTTGGAGCGAGCGGTCGCATTTGCATTCGCTCTGCAGGTAGTATAACTTTTCATTACATTTCATTACATTTCATTATAGTACAACGGTTTAATTTGTCTAACCTTAGCAATTTCTTCCTAGCTAGCTACTTAGCCGTCTGTGTATAAAAGATAATTGCGTAATTATCGTATTCCGTCGTCTATCGTAGTCCACACTGCTATCTGCCCAGCAGCTAGCAAACGTCCACCGTCTACCGAATAGTAGTATAACTTTTCATTACATTTCATTATAGTACAACGGTCTGATTTTCATTTTCATTACAGTACAACGGTTTGGTTTGTTTGATCTTAGCTAGCTACATAGCCGTCTTTGCATCAACATAATTGTGTAGTTATTGAGGTTCGCCAGCCAGCTATTTTCGCCCTAACGTAACGCAACGTAGCCAACACGGCTAGCTAGCCAGCTTGCCACCGAATAGCAGCATTGTAGAAACGAGTGCATTACAACGGAACGACTTGATCAGTGTAGTGTTGGCTGACTACACAGTTGTCTTTGCTATCTTTGATTTGTATTTGTTCGATCTTAGCTAGCTACTTAGCTGGCTACATAGCCGTCTTTGTATCGGTGATAATTGTGTAGTTATGAAGGTTCGCTGAGGTTCGCTAGCCAGGTATTCTCGCCCTAACGTAACGTAACGTAACGTAGTCAACCCTGCTAGCTAGCCAGCTAGCCACCGATTAGCAGCACTGTAGAAACGATTACATTACAACGGAACGACTTGACTTGTGTAGTGTTAGCTAGCTACATAGTTTTCTTTGCTATCTTTGTATCTAAGATAATTGTGTAGCTTTGAGTAATTATCGGTTAGCTAGCCAGCTATTTTTCGCCTGCCGCGCTGCCCTCCTCCTACCTAGCCAACACTGCTAGCTAACACTGCTAGCTAGCCAACTTCTACCGAATAGCAGCACTGTAGAAACTTACATTACAACGGAACGACTTGATTAGCGTAGTGTTAGCTAGTTGTCTTTGCTGTCCTTGTATCCATGATAATTGTGTAGTTTAGAGAAATTTAGTGAAATTGTCGAGGTTACCTAGCCAGCTTCACTTTCAACAACGTAGCCACTGCTAGCTAGGCTACTTCACCAGCCAGCAGTACTATATCATTTTAGTCAATAAGATCTTGTATTTTATTTTATTTTTGCAACGTAAGCTTAACTTTCTGAACATTCGAGACGTGTAGCCCACTTGTCATTCTAATCTCCTTTGCATTAGCGTAGCCTCTTCTGTAGCCTGTCAACCATGTGTCTGTCTATCCCTGTTCTCTCCTCTCTGCACAGACCATACAAACGCTTCACACCGCGTGGCCGCGCCCACCCTAACCTGGTGGTCCCAGCCCGCACGACCCACGTGGAGTTCCAGGTCTCCGGTAGCCTCTGGAACTGCCGATCTGCGGCCAACAAGGCAGAGCTCATCTCAGCCTATGCGTCCCTCCAGTCCCTCGACTTCCTGGCACTGACAGAAACATGGCTCACCACAGATAACACTGCTACTCCTACTGCTCTCTCTTCGTCTGCCCACGTGTTCTCGCACACCCCGAGACCTTCTGGTCAGCGGGGTGGTGGCACCGGGATCCTCATCTCTCCCAAGTGGTCATTCTCTCTTTCTCCCCTTACCCATCTGTCTATCGCCTCCTTTGAATTCCATGCTGTCACAGTTACCAGCCCTTTCAAGCTTAACATCCTTATCATTTATCGCCCTCCAGGTTCCCTTGGAGAGTTCATCAATGAGCTTGATGCCTTGATAAGCTCCTTTCCTGAGGACGGCTCACCTCTCACAGTTCTGGGTGACTTTAACCTCCCCATGTCTACCTTCGACTCATTCCTCTCTGCCTCCTTCTTTCCACTCCTCTCCTCTTTTGACCTCACCCTCTCACCTTCCCCCCCTACTCACAAGGCAGGCAATACGCTTGACCTCATCTTTACTAGATGCTGTTCTTCCACTAACCTCATTGCAACTCCCCTCCAAGTCTCCGACCACTACCTTGTATCCTTTTCCCTCTCGCTCTCATCCAACACTTCCCACACTGCCCCTACTCGGATGGTATCGCGCCGTCCCAACCTCCGCTCTCTCTCCCCCGCTACTCTCTCCTCTTCCATCCTATCATCTCTTCCCTCTGCCCAAACCTTCTCCAACCTATCTCCTGATTCTGCCTCCTCAACCCTCCTCTCCTCCCTTTCTGCATCCTTTGACTCTATGTCCCCTATCCTCCAGGCCGGCTCGGTCCTCCCCTCCCGCTCCGTGGCTCGACGACTCATTGCGAGCTCACAGAACAGGGCTCCGGGCAGCCGAGCGGAAATGGAGGAAAACTCGCCTCCCCGCGGACCTGGCATCCTTTCACTCCCTCCTCTCTACATTTTCCTCTTCTGTATCTGCTGCTAAAGCCACTTTCTACCACTCTAAATTCCAAGCATCTGCCTCTAACCCCAGGAAGCTCTTTGCCACCTTCTCCTCCCTCCTGAATCCTCCTCCCCCTCCCCCCCCCCCCCTCCCTCTCTGCAGACGACTTCGTCAACCATTTTGAAAAGAAGGTCGACGACATCCGATCCTCGTTTGCTAAGTCAAACGACACCGCTGGTTCTGCTCACACTGCCCAACCCTGTGCTTTGACCTCTTTCTCCCCTCTCTCTCCAGATGAAATCTCGCTTCTTGTGACGGCCGGCCGCCCAACAACCTGCCCGCTTGACCCTATCCCCTCCTCTCTTCTCCAGACCATTTCCGGAGACCTTCTACCTTACCTCACCTCGCTCATCAACTCATCCTTGACCGCTGGCTACGTCCCTTCCGTCTTCAAGAGAGCGAGAGTTGCACCCCTTCTGAAAAAACCTACACTCGATCCCTCCGATGTCAACAACTACAGACCAGTATCCCTTCTTTCTTTTCTCTCCAAAACTCTTGAACGTGCCGTCCTTGGCCAGCTCTCCTGCTATCTCTCTCAGAATGACCTTCTTGATCCAAATCAGTCAGGTTTCAAGACTAGTCACTCAACTGAGACTGCTCTTCTCTGTATCACGGAGGCGCTCCGCACTGCTAAAGCTAACTCTCTCTCCTCTGCTCTCATCCTTCTAGACCTATCGGCTGCCTTCGATACTGTGAACCATCAGATCCTCCTCTCCACCCTCTCCGAGTTGGGCATCTCCGGCGCGGCCCACGCTTGGATTGCGTCCTACCTGACAGGTCGCTCCTACCAGGTGGCGTGGCGAGAATCTGTCTCCTCACCACGCGCTCTCACCACTGGTGTCCCCCAGGGCTCTGTTCTAGGCCCTCTCCTATTCTCGCTATACACCAAGTCACTTGGCTCTGTCATAACCTCACATGGTCTCTCCTATCATTGCTATGCAGACGACACACAATTAATCTTCTCCTTTCCCCCTTCTGATAACCAGGTGGCGAATCGCATCTCTGCATGTCTGGCAGACATATCAGTGTGGATGACGGATCACCACCTCAAGCTGAACCTCGGCAAGACGGAGCTGCTCTTCCTCCCGGGGAAGGACTGTCCGTTCCATGATCTCGCCATCACGGTTGACAACTCCATTGTGTCCTCCTCCCAGAGCGCTAAGAACCTTGGCGTGATCCTGGACAACACCCTGTCGTTCTCCACCAACATCAAGGCGGTGGCCCGTTCCTGTAGGTTCATGCTCTACAACATCCGCAGAGTACGACCCTGCCTCACACAGGAAGCGGCGCAGGTCCTAATCCAGGCACTTGTCATCTCCCGTCTGGATTACTGCAACTCGCTGTTGGCTGGGCTCCCTGCCTGTGCCATTAAACCCCTACAACTCATCCAGAACGCCGCAGCCCGTCTGGTGTTCAACCTTCCCAAGTTCTCTCACGTCACCCCGCTCCTCCGCTCTCTCCACTGGCTTCCAGTTGAAGCTCGCATCCGCTACAAGACCATGGTGCTTGCCTACGGAGCTGTGAGGGGAACGGCACCTCAGTACCTTCAGGCTCTGATCAGGCCCTACACCCAAACAAGGGCACTGCGTTCATCCACCTCTGGCCTGCTCGCCTCCCTACCACTGAGGAAGTACAGTTCCCGCTCAGCCCAGTCAAAACTGTTCGCTGCTCTGGCACCCCAATGGTGGAACAAACTCCCTCACGACGCCAGGACAGCGGAGTCAATCACCACCTTCCGGAGACACCTGAAACCCCACCTCTTCAAGGAATACCTAGGATAGGATAAAGCAATCCTTCTGCCCCCCCCCCCCCCCCTTAAAAGATCTAGATGCACTATTGTAAAGTGGCTGTTCCACTGGATGTCATAAGGTGAATGCACCAATTTGTAAGTCGCTCTGGATAAGAGCGTCTGCTAAATGACTTAAATGTAATGTAAATGTAAATGAAAAAAAGAGTAGCAAGGCTATATACAGACACCTGTTAGTCAGGCTTATTGAGGTAGTATGTACATGTAAGTATCGTTAAAGTGACTATGCATATATGAAGAACAGAGATTAGCAGAAGCAGAAAGAGGGGTTGGCGGGTGGTGGGACACAATACAGATAGCCCGGTTAGCCAATGTGCGGGAGCACTGGTTGGTCGGGCCAATTTAGGTAGTATGTACATGGATGTATAGTTAAAGTGACTATGCATATAAGATAAACAGAATAGCAGCAGCGTAAAAGAGGGGTTGGGGGGGGGGGGGGGGGGGGCACACAATGCAAATAGTCCGGGTAACCATTTGGTTACCTGTTCAGGAGTCTTATGGCTTGGGGGTAAAAACTGTTGCCTTTTTGTCCTAGACTTGGCACTCCGGTACCGCTTGCCATGCAGTAGTAGAGAGAACAGTCTATGACTGGCGTGGCTGGGATCTTGGACAATTTTTAAGGCCTTCCTCTGACACCGCCTGGTGTAGAGGTCCTTGCGGTCGGAGGCAGAGCAATTGCCGTACCAGGCAGTGATGCAACCGGTCAGGATGCTCTCGATGTTGCAGCTGTAGAACCTTTTGAGGATCTCAGGACCCACGCCAAATGTTTTTAGTTTCCTGAGGGGGAATAGGCTTTGTCGTGCCCTTTTCACGACTGTCTTGGTGTGTTTGGACCAATCTAGTTTGTTGTTTATGTGGACACCAAGGAATTTGAAGCTCTCAACCTGCTCCACTACAGCCCAGTCGATGAGAACGTGCTCGGTGCTCCTTTTCCTGTAGTCCACAATCTCCTTTGTCTTGGTTACGTTGAGGGATAGGTTGTTATTCTGGCACCACCCGGCCAGGTCTCTGACCTCCCTATAGGCTGTCTCGTCGTTGATCACTGTTGTGTCGTCAGCAAACTTGATGGTATTGGAGTCGTGCCTAGCCATGCAGTCGTGGGTGAACAGGGAGTACAAGAGGGGACTGAGCACGCACCCCTGGGGAGCTCCAGTGTTGAGGATCAGCGTGGCAGATGTGTTGCTACCTACCCTCACCACCTGGGGGCGGCCCGTCAGGAAGTCCAGGATACAGTTGCAGAAGGAGGTGTTTAGTCCCAGGTTCCTTAGCTTGGTGATGAGCTTTGAGGGTACTATGGTGTTGAACGCTGAGCTGTAGTCAATTAACAGCATTCTCACATAGGTGTTCCTTTTGTCCAGGTGGGAAAGGGCATTGTGGAGTGCAATAGAGATTGCATCATCTGTGGATCTGTTGGTGTGGTATGCAAATTCAAAGCACTTCTTGGCTACGGACGTGAGTGCTACGGGTCTGTAGTCATTTAGGCAGGTTGCCTTTGTGCTCTTGGGCACAGGGACAATGGTGGTCTGCTTGAAGCACTCGGTCAGGTAATGATGCTCTTTCTGCATTACTGAACAACTAGCAAGTGATCCTCACGGTTTGTTTAATTAAGTAAATCAAGATGTAGTCATCCTTACCAGTTGCAATATTTTTTGCATTTCTATAAGATACACAGCTTTAACATTCTTATGAATCTCTACATTAGAATAAAAAGTTAAGGCAGCTACTGGAATAGTTTATAATAGTGGATCAACACTTACCAGGCCTGCTTGTGATTAGAGAAACTCTGGGAATTTACCTCAGTGCAGGCTAGTTAAACCTCAATCGCAGTGCTGCTAAGTGACAGAACACTTAGTGTTTAAAGTCCAGTGAAAATAAGATGCTAACACTACAACACTGGACTGTTGTAACTGATGCTCTTTTCAAACACTGAAAAGTACTCCTAAATCAAACCTCTGTGTGTGTGTGTGTGTGTGTGTGTGTACACATGCGACTATACATTCCCATCAGTGGAGCGTCAGCCGGCATGTGCCAGGAAGTGACTGTGGCTATGAGTGCACACTTCACAAAAGAGCACCGAGGGTGGGAGGTAGAGTCTGTCTCATGTAGTCTGAGAGCAGAGCCAAGCACCCCAGTGAAACCTGACCCATAGAAAACACACTGGGTTCACACTGTAAACCACAATGTTAGCACAGCCAAATGCCTCCACAACATGGTCCTGCTAGCTAGCCGTCCATGTGCTGACTGCAGGAAATCAAATCAGCGGGCATCTGTCCTGGCCTTGTCAATCGTGGTTTAATGGAGAAGACAGTTGGAAGTGAAGAGGGAACCAACCAGTAGAATGTTTGATACACATGACAAACAACCTCGTCTGCTGGAAGAGACGCTTGGAAGTAGCCTCCATGCTGACTGTGTTCACAAGCTCAGGCTACAAGGAGCGACTGTCCCCCAGCAGTCGAGACTTTCTCCAACCGCAAGGCAATGAAGCAGTGCCCTTTGCGCCTCACACATTCTCTTCAATTTAGGGCACCCATATGGGGCTGATTACAGGGCACTATCTATAGATTAACTTAAATCAACCCACCACGAGCAGCAGGGATAAATATGGAAACATTATGAGCAGAAAGAATACAGTGTCCATACGCGCCAGCCTAATGCTAAAATAATACAGAGGATTTCAAGAGCCCTGGCTAGCGGGCGGAGACGGGCAAAGCCGTTCTCAGAGCACAACCAAAAATGCACCAATGACTCCTCCCCGCCCCAAGAGAGCCCAGGGACGTTGCCATGGCAACCAAGCCCAAAAGAGGACGAGAGTTCAGTCTTGTCGGGCCTTTGTAAGAAACATAAATAAAGAGAGAAAATAGTTAATTTAAAGCACACTGGGGTTGCTCAGAGAGCCCCCAAGGCAGCGCACGGAGCAGACCTCGCAAGTACAAGATCAAAAGCTAATCTTGAGAACAGGGGGAGAGAAGGGTTCCTTCTCTTTTTGGACGTTCCAAGTTTTTGGTCACCCCACCGCTGTTCTCATGACCGCTTATGGTCAAAGGATAGAAACACCGTTCTCTGTTGCTAGACCTCTCAGCAAGGTACCAGTGCTCATCTCCAGAAACGCAGAGTATATTATTGGACAGGTTGATAGCATAGGTCACCATTAACCATAATAGGTTAGCTTAAATGGATACAACAAATAGAACGGTGACAGCCTACATTAAGAGAACCCAAACTTCAGGGTGGCTATCCTTGTAGCCATTTGTGGAAATACACACAAACCACCCCCCCCTCAAAATACAACTTCTTGCTAATGGCGTGTGTCTTCCATATAGCCAGACTTGAGGCAGACGTTGCATTAGTCAGAAGTCTTTGCTGTATGACCACAATCCATTTTAGATAGGCTTTTACTGTCAAGTCAAAGGGAACATCAAAAGACTTCCACCTGATTAAAATGTGATTAGCCATTATGCGCCAACCAAGAGTATTTACCCAAAAAGATCATGCCTGTACACAAAGTATCCTTGCCCGTGTATACAGGTTCTCCTATCTATTACAATGAAGTCACAAAATACAAAACCGTTTCATGCAACATAATGAACCTGTGACAGCTTCCAAACCCTATCTCCCACCCACAGTACAGAAAAAGGACAGAGGGCTTTTTCCATACTTTAAAAGGCACTGTACTTCCTACTGCTACAGTTGGGGGTCATTGTGCAGAGCACTCCATGCTAACTTTAGCAGCACTCCACATCAAGGAGAAAACACTTGAGGACCCCTCCCACCACTTCCTCTGGCAGGGCCCTCCGATGGGCAACTAAAAGAAATAGCCTGTTCCAAACCTACTCTGGAACAGTTGTAAGACAAATCTCAAATTAAACACAACCAGTAGGCCTAGACTAGATAAAAAATAAAATAAAGTTAAAGCAACGAGTCTGATGCAACAGATCTGAACGTTTAGATTCAAAATGTTGATGAACTTATTTCTTTACATTATAGGCGCAGCAATGTACAATATTCAGTAGGATACGTGCGAATGTTCATTCCATATTGCAATTAGTTGGAAAACACTTGTCAAAATGGCACTGCGCATGCGAGCGGATTCATGTGACAGATGAAAATATCCGTAAAATTTAGAAAGAGATCTAAATGGGTTACTTTGAAGCAAGTTGCCTCATATATTAAAACATTGTTTTAAAACAAATTTAGTATAGGTTTTCAAAATGCATATGGCCACCAGCTCACTGCAAAGTGGTGTGTGACGTTCTGATGAAGCGTTCAAAACAACTGGGAACATTGAAATCTGACTTAAGTGCGTTCAAGACAACTGGGGGTGGGGGTTATAAGATAGCTGCGACTGGGAGAAATATTTTTGATCGGATATCCAACTCGGAATCTCAGGCCTCATTGTAGCGCTCCGACTCTCCCACCTGAAGATCACTGACATGATTTGACCTCATTTTTCCAGAGTTCCCAGTTGTCTCGAAAGCCCAAAAGATGCTGCTGGTCTGACAGATTTTCCAATCAAAGGCTTTGTATGCTGAACGCATGTGATAATTCCACTAAATAATGCAAAATTAACCTACAGACCGGTAAGCATGACCAGTCAAAATGTATTTACATAGACTGGTATTTCCATAAATGAATAGGGTGATTATTTTGCAGTGGGACTCCTTCGCATAGACAATTGGCCGGCAAAAATTGTATTTAACGTCGGCTTTAAGTTTTTTTCAATAAAATCGGACAATGGCCGGCTATTCCCAGCTAACGGAACCCCTGGTCTCAAACCCACCAAGCAGACGGGTCTCCAACAGGTCATTCCAACCACTGGTAGTCATGGCTAGGACCATGGGTAATTCCCAACATGATTTGAACCAGTGTGGGTCAGTTGGTAGAGCATTGCACTTGCAACGATAGGGTTGTGGGTTCACCAGTACAAAAATGTATGCACTCACTACTTCAAGTCACTGTGGATAAGAGCATCTGCAAAATGACTACAAAGCAAATGTAACATTACCAGGATCATATCTGGGCCCTAGCTGTAGGTTATATTGTAGGCTCCTGATCAGGAAACATCCAGGGCCCTAGGTAATGGTGTTCAAATATGGCACAGCCAGTGCTGGCTTTAGAAACTTTTGTTTTAGCACAGGAACCAGGTCTGAACAGATGACAATCATAAACAAAAACACTGTGTGCCATGAGGGGAGAACAGTGTGGTCACGGAGCAGCTGTTTAAACCAATAACAACTGAGAGATGCCTGAGTCACTCTCCAGTGGGATCAAAGCACCAGCACAGCCAACAAGAACTTGGAGCTCTTTGAAAACATGAATTCATAAAATCTAAATGACAGCATTATTGGTCACAATAGCAACACCATAAAAAAGTATTACTGTTGTATTTTTTCTGTAGCAACTATCACCATTATCATTTTGTCAACCGTCTGCTCATGTGTTTCAGATAAGCCTCACTGGCCTTTTGAGAAAACAAAACTGGTAATCTAATTTCAGAGCCGAGAGAGAGGAAGGCAGTGCAACATTTGAGTAGCTGTCAGAAAAAGCTAAACATCCAAGGGCCTGGCTTTAAAATATCACATGTACAACCTAAATATGCCTGCTGGCTTTTTGAGTCAGCAACTAAATGGATTAACAGGAGATAGAGCTCCACTGTGGAGCTCTTGTTTTCTTTTTGGAAAAGACCCATTTACTCCCTTATAAAGCAACAGTATGGAGACAAAGCAGCTTCTCCTGGAGACCAACACTGGCCCCTTTCTCTCCCTCGCAACCTTGCTTCCTTTCCGCAGCCACCTAGCATAGCTGCAGCCAAGCCACAGTCTAGCATAGCAGTGGAGAACTTCCCAGATAAGTAATACTCCGGGGCTCAGGGCTTCAAGGAGTGACGCTCTGGCCACACCTACTGGGCTATGTCACCGGCTCAGAGGCACGCAGCCACTTCCACAAAAGGAATTCCTTCTTACCGCCTGTGTGTGTGTGAGAGAGAGAGAGAGATGAAAAAGAGGGAGCAAGTGAGCGAATGTGTGTGTGGTTTAAAAGCACAAAGCTACTGCAGAGGCCAGGGGGGGAAAGCGCTGCGGGGCGGCCAGCTGGGTTCCTCCACTAGATGAGCCCTGTTGGGAGCCGTAACCCGTCTGCACAGAGAACTCTGCCTCCACTGCTGCTGAGGACGACCATATATGGCTCTGGGATTCCCATGGAAAAAGGCCAGGATTGAAGCAGAAGGGGAAAAAGTCCAGGGAGATTGTAACTATACATTCCGGTTTACGCTCTGCAGCCAAAACAATAGCACTGCTTGAGAGCCAAGATTGTTTCCATGAGCTGTTAGTGTCAGTGGTCCAAGGAGAGGGGCATGAGGGGACAACGAGGTCAGACGGCCACAGTAACACGAGTGTGTGTGTAGCACAATCTCCCTCAATACCGTGCATTATGTGGGTTAACCTACAGCCATGAGCAGAAAATGCTGATGAAGCGTGTTGTTCATGTCATTCTCCAGGCAAGCACTGCCTGGACTCCAGAGGTTAAAGGGACAGCGTGTATGCTTGTGTCTGCCCCACTAGGCATTCAAACAATCCATAGCCATTACGGTTGAAAAATATGGATTACCTCCATAGCCGTTGGAGTAAAGGCTCCAGCCGTTGTCCCCTGCCCTGTGCCACCGTCAACACCTCCACACGTGATCTGAACTCAATGTCTCACATAGGACTGTGCACATTAGATTGTCTTTCTTAGGCCTAGCTCACAAGACACGATCTCTTTCGTTCATGAGATTACCAAAAGGCTACTCTTGGGAAGAAACAAGTCAAGACACAGATAAGCATCAGAGTGTGATTTCCTTCAAGAGCTAAGCCACACAGTACTCGATGAGGAAACAGTTTACACAATTAGGAGGGTTGTCTTGGCTCGCCAATGTAAGAGGGGCATATAGGGCAGACTGGGCTTTGTGTTCTGTGATGGTGGGGCGATTTCTGGGTAATGGGGGGGTTAGATGAAGTAGGAGTTGGTAGATGAAGCCGTGCTCACTTGTGGAGCCTCAACGAGGAAATGAGAAAAATAAACAAATACTTCCTGTTCCTCTGCCTGAAAATCTCCCCAACACCCCCATCCCCCACTACATCCTATTCCCCTCATTTAGGAAGAGGATAAACATTCCTGTCAGTCCTCCTGCCCTCTCAAAACAGACAACGACAGCAGGGCACACCTTTAATTAGCCAATGAAAATCCACATGAGGAGTCCTGAGCAGAGACAAAAGCTCTGGTAGAGACTAGGGCGTTGGGATTTCCGAAGGCACACCTAATCTCCCTGAGCCTCAGAAAATGTCAACTACATTGGAAGGCTCACATGAATCTCCAGTGTGGTCCGGGGAGACTAAATTGGACCAAAAATACTGGTACCCCAAAAGCTTTATTTATTTTGTAAATGTATGCTAAACGGCTCATTGCTCGTGAAAGAAGGAGTTCACTTATTTGGGTTGAAAAGGTTGTACTTCTTGATTGACGTTGCTGTGCTTCCAACTGTAGCCTCTTTCCCCCAGACAGGAACATGTACAGTAGGGCAGTCTGCTTATTTTTGGTTCAGTTAATTATTCATTTGGCAGGCTAACAACATCTGGGATAAGAGCTCAATTAGACTTAACGACCAGACAATATTCACGATCTACAAAATGTCAATCAAGTCTACAATATTAGGAAACGAACAGTGAAAAATATGCAAACGACGATATTGACGCAAAATGTCCAATCCTATTTTTATTTTTTTAAATGCACAAGGGTGAAAATAAAAGTACATTTACCTTCTAGTATATTCCTGCTCTGAATAGTGTCCTACTCTGGTCTGTTCAGCGGTGTTAGTGGCACCACTAAATTACTGTACCTGGAGATACTAAATAAATCAGTGGTATTGAATGATGTCCAATTCCTACAGCCATCAAAACTCACAAGCCAAACACACTGACACCCAGCTCGATTCACTGACACTGCTTCTACTCTGCAGTCAAATACACATGCACAACACACACACACACACCACAGACTATAATTAAAAAGCCCCTGTCTGCACAACAGCACGCAGCAGTTTCACTGGCACAAGGCTGGTGGTGGCTCAGTACAAAACTTCCCCTCAGCCTGTGATGGATCTAGAGGCAGACTGGTTAGCCTGTACAAAGGTTGCTAAAGACTTTGTTGTGTACTGGGTTGACTAAAAGCAAGGCAAGTAGCCCACTTCGTAACCACATAAGGGTGTGATGCCCGTCATGTCTAGTAGGCTGTAGGTCCTTCACTCATACTCTAGGGTGGTCTAGGCCTACATCTTATGGTCCTTCACCTAGGCTGTAATTAGGGCTTTACCTCAGGGATCACGTTCGAGTTCAGATGTTTGCATTTTCCAAATACAGACCATCAAAGAACCTGATTTGAAACAATTACACTTGCGTTTTATGTTGCTTACAATATAAAAAAACATTTCTAATGTTAATCATAGAAAGAACGTAGCCAGTTACATTTCCTAATGATTTTCTGGAATTTAATCTTGCATTTTTCCAGAGAAAAGTATCTACACAGAGTGCTGTCTGCTGATTGATGAGAACTCAGAAACAGGCATTTGAGTGGAGAAGTGCAACTGAAGCACTAAATTAGTCTGAATCCAGGCTGCAATTACAATAATAAGCATTTTAGATATGGGTTTACAAAATGCAGCAATGTATTTCATATACGTTCTTTTTTGCATGAAAAACGCAGAATTCTGTTTTAATGTGACACCTGTACCTGTCAGTACAGTTTCTGGTGCACCAATTTCACTGGCTGGAAAGATGAGGCCATTTTGAGATGAATTGAAAGAATGTAACTTCTCCCTCCCAGGACAACAACAAGATAGACTGGGCTTAATTGTCCTCCTCGCTGCATACAGCTTCCAGGTGTTTTCGGTTCAAAAACACCTTATAAGCCCACACTCAGAGGCATATGACTGCTGGAACGCAAAGAACCCTGGGATGGTTTAAAGACCAATCTAGAGCAGAGGAGACTGTCACAGGGTGAATAAAAACAGACACGCTGCTGAAGTCATCCCACTCAAATTTTGCAGCAGCTCAATACTATGCTAAAGCCCAAGTGTGGCCGGAGATGTTGGGCGGCGGGCGAGGAGAGAAAGAGAGCTCTTGGCAGCTTCTCATCCCAGTTTACCTTACACAGAGGTTGTCAACAGGTCTATGTGCCGGGACTATTTCTCAGCGACCCGAGGAGCCCTGGCAACATAGTGAGAGATCTATAGCTTCTCGCTCGGGTGAGAAATAGTTTGCATGTACAGGAAAGCACAGTGACATCAAATGTACTTGTGGGAGAAGGTGGTACACAGGTGCGGATGAATGGCAGCTTGTGGTTTCAAAAATGAAATTGATAGCCGAGTCACCAGCTTTATTGTCTCGTTTTGATCATGGCCGATATCCGCGGAGCACCTAGCCTATCGGTTGCTAGTGTGTGACAGGTCAAGTCCATCTCCACAGCCTGCTTGGCTGGCATGTCTGTCTGAGCACATACGTGGCAAAAGAAGGTCGAGTTTACACCCCTGCTGAGGAATTCTACCTACAACCCCAGGTGAACCAGTTTCAACCTGTGGTGACGCTTGTCTTAAATACTTCAGGTAGTTCCTACCACTCAAGCCCTTTCATAATTAAAGCGTCAAGAAATTGGGTATCAATAAGTCAAGAAAATGTGAGTGTTTATGCATTTATTTTTTAAATATATATGTTTTATTTGAGGTAACATTGGAAAAAACTACCCAAGAAAATCTGGAGTTGAACAGGCATGGAAGGTGTGTGCGACACATTGCGTAAGGAAGCCATGCAGACGTGTCATGATCAGCAGACTACCTGACATGTTGTGAAGCAGTCGAGAGCAACGACACAAGGACTTCCTGCACTTGATTATAGGTTGTGGAAACACTTCAATGAAACCTTAGACGGGGCCCGCCTGACAGAGCAAGACCTACCAATTATAAACAAGTAGAATGTGCAAGTTCCGTGAGCTTTTCTAATATTACAGTTGTCACAGGCTAGAGGCCCGTGATGGTTACGCTGATGATTCAGAGGCAACGTTGAATCAACATTGGGTTGGGTGACCCGTAACGCTTGAATTATAATAATATGTTATTAATGCACTCGTGTCCATAAAAACTGACAAGCAATCGTCTGCTACGGTTATGAAAACATCCAACTATATTAGTCATTAACCTTTCTACAAGACAGACTGAACGCATAGACAAAGAGTAACACGATTCAGATTGCCTTAATTCCATACTATAAATATCTGCGGAACATTTTAATGTATTCTCAATTGTCATGCTGCTATGTGCATTATTAAAACGCATGAATCGCTGCCTTTGGGCAGGTAAATTAGAAAGGCTAAATTTAAGCTACAACAAAAGGGGTGGTTCAAATATTTTTCTTATAGATTTCTATAATGCCTTTCTACGAGAGGTACTCCAAGAGCTTTACATAGTAACGGCTAAAGTCCCCTCAACCACCAATGAAATGTGGATCTTAAAAAGCCATCCAAAAACGACCAAATATTCCGTTTCAGACCATTCCGCAGAATGGTTTCAAAGGAAGTGGGGCATGTCACTGTAAGAGTCCCCTCCTCCACAAACCAAACAGTGCCATGTTCACACTGCACCTCCATACCCAGTCCACTGCCAAACAGGCCACCTCCAACTTTGATTAAGGGCTAGGAATAGACACCCTCAATGAGCAAACCGGCTCAGAGTGACATTGTTTGAGTGACATCTACAGGAAAAGGTATCAGGTAGGGAATGATGTCTAAAAGAAAAATACAAATGCAGTTTCTTTATCTTCTGGGCCTTGGTATGGGGAAAAAAACTGACTGATAGTATTCAGTCTTGTTTTGTGTTCCTTTGATTATCTTCCAAGGTGAGCAACGACAAATGTCCCTAGTAATGAGAGGAACACGGTGCTCCCGTCATCAAAAGTCACACAGCTCGTTTCAACCCAAATCAACTTAATCTAGCCCTAATTGGGCAGAGCTTTCAGGTCCTGACACACACCAACTCTCACTACGGATCAGGTGATCCGTGGTAACCCAAAACGCTCTCTGCTTCCCTCCAGGGTAAGTGAGTTTACAGCCTTAAGAACAAAAAAAATAAATCAGAACACCACATGACTGGTGGAAGCAATGTTCCAGAACATAATAGTTCAGCAATAGGATCTGTGTGAAGACAACACTTTACAAGGCCAGACCTTCAAAATATCAGGTCAACAAGTACATTTTACAAATTGAATCAAGAGGTTTAATTCAAGCAACAACAAAAATCTCAACACCTCTACTGAAAGTCAGAATCTGTGCTTCCTACCATGAGACAGCCCCCCCACGGCTATCATTGGCCAACTGGGAGCCTCTGTCACAGCTGAGAATCTCAGGGTTGGGATTGGAGCAATTATGTAATATATTAATGTAACTGGTGCTGTTTTGGGTGGAACTGCAGTGAGGGCCCCATGCACTGCTGTCTGCATAGGTTCCATTTCAAGATTCATGCAGTCCATGTGATTCTAAACTGCTAATGGCTACTCTGCTCAGTCAGTGGTTATGTAACTCTGTATGTACACAAAATCGGCAGACAAGCCACTAGCAACTTGACATTCACACACTGATAGTGAGGGTGTGGAACGTAAACTGTTGCCAAGGTAAAAAAAAATAAAAAATAAAAGTGAACAGTTGGCATTTTATCGAGCCTATCCCAATGATGTCGTAAAACCTTCACCATGACATTAAAACCACAACTTACAAAAAGCTACTTTGAAAAAAATATGTTATATTTTTACAATACCTGTACCAGCTAGACACACACATATACATACATATACATATGTACATTACCAATGATAGACAATATGAATGACTCAAGAGAAAGGCCAGATATGGGTGAATACGCCTGTTGTTTCACTGTGCAGGCCCTGCCTTGATACGGCACAGTAGGTGGCAGTCAGCTGGGTCCTGGCATTGCCTGGGGAGAGGCTGGCAGGCCAGAAAGAGGGTAAGACTGTGTGTGGGGGGTGGGGGGGGTTAGGTGACAGCTGAGGAATGCTTGCTCTGCTCTCCCTTTGCCATGGTTTCCACCGACTGTCATGTGAGGAATGCACGGGCCAGGAGGACAGGGACGGAATGCTACCCATCCAGCACATATCTACAAACATCTCTCTCCAGTCCTGCTCCCTCATTCACAACTCCCTGTACCTCCTCTTCACCCAACTGTGTGGAAAGCTTTACAATTCTGGTTTACAGTAGCACCATTACAGGTCTTTCCTTCCCACATTTCCTCAGTGGTCCTAGAGGTCTGCAGGGTGTGAAGGCTTGTGCCCCAGCAGTAAAGATGTCAGCGTGCTTCAGTTTGGTTGGTGCCTTGTCAAACTCAGGTAGCTGAACGAGTGTGCTCGCATACTCCCTTAAAGAGATTTTTTTTTTTTTAAATGCAATATTACCGTTTGTCCAGGAAGACGCCATAGTCAAAGTCAGAATTATTCTAAGAAAACTCAAGAAATCGGTCATAAAATTGCTGTTTTTGCCAAGGTGATCTTAGTTGCACAATTTTACATCTAAGATGTTTGATTCAGTATTTCTCAAGGGGGAAAAAATGTGCATTAAAAAAAACAAGTCATCTCCCATTGAATGACAAAGAATTTATTGAAGAATCCCTACTGTTGACCAATCAGCGACGAAAAGGCGTAGACTTCGGCTTCAACTTGCCTCCAGAAAAAAAGAAAAGTGTGCCCAACCAGCCCAAAAAAAAACTCACTGAAGTCCAAAACATCACAAAATGTTGGGATAATACATGCACAAACTCTTCCGAACTGGAAGCACGCAGAAGCCTTAACACTCCCGATTCAGATTAACAACGTCTCAAATCAGTCAAATAGGCCTAGTTTTTTGTGAAAGGCTGGGACAAATGTCCTCCAGGTCCATAGTTAAGAACAGTGGTGGTCATTCACAACAAAGGTGAACATCAGAGGCCATTGTTCAGTGACTCGTAGGTGATCTCTGTTTCACATAGACAAACCCTTTCAAACCAGACTGTCCACAACCTCCAATGCATGCCAGGCCTCCAGTACAAAGCTAAGCAGTTCAGAGTGTGGCAATGACTCATACCCAAACTTAGAATAATCTCCTCAAACCAAGCTATACTGAGAAGAACTGGTGCAGGTGGTATTTATAACATGGCACTCAGAAGTGGCAGGAGTGCAGTGCAGTCACTGCACCCAGGGAGGAGTGAGTGACCCTCCGTGTAAAAACAGAGCATTGTTACAACCAAAGGGAGAGGTCACTGCCTTGTCACCAGGAAGGGAAATGGTTCAGGGCATGTCATCAGCACACGACAACCCCCATAAACAATTGTCGCAGATAAAATAACAGATCTACAGCTGCAACTGAAAGGAGACTTGCCACTGTACCATGTCAATAAGCCTACACTGCCTGGCTGGTCAGTGGTCACTCAGGTACCTGCGTGGTAGCAGCATTAGAGTCATGTTAAAGCCACCGTAGTCTCACTACTAAGCCAATTATTACAGTAGTGGTGAATCGTGGCACCAAGTTTGACTCAAATAAAAAGGCTAGTCAAACGCAGGCAGACAACTACTAATCCTTACTAGACTGTTTGGTTTAGTTCCATTCAAGACCAGGACTAGGGTGCATTACCACTACTGGCCTCCTGCTAATAGGAGGGGAGTCCATCCCACTTTGGGAGAGTCATTAACCATTCATTCTGACAACTTTGATTCTCTAAGCCAACTGGCCCTACTCCTTGAAGGCAGAGATTCCCAACATGGCTTTGCTAATCATTATCCATCAGGGACAATTAACGTGGCAACGCAGACTGAGCCACATTTGATGGGGGTTAGCAAAAAGGTCACTTAAAATAGTATCAAGATATTTTTAATAGCAAATATGTTTATACTTTTTCCCCCTGCGTTGTTGAGAAAGTTGTAGTCGGTGCATGTGTCCAATACAATTTGAATTGTCAGATAACCGGATACGTTTCTAACTTGAGCAATACTGCACGAGGGAGCTGTGGAGGGGCCGGTGAGATTGGAATGAGCAGACTAAGGCAGATAGTGACGCTACTCGTCTACAGCCAAGACTACCTAGCTTGTAGAAGCCACAACGTTATTTATCATCCCATATAACAGTGGCAATCTTGACTGGAGTAGCCCAGAGAAGCTAAGCTAGCTAACTATAGCTAGCTAGGCTAATTGAGGCCACATTTTGCGCTCACTATCCATTGAGCCACGTTGATTGGCCAACACTACCAGTCTTTTTTATGGGGAGAACGTCACAAAAACTACAATGAAAGGTTCGTTTTTATTAAATGTATAATTTGAAATGTCATGGTATATTCTTGCATGTAACATGGATATTTTAAATTTAGAAAATGCCTGGATGCTAAAATTAATACTCAAAAGAATTTGAATACTAACGTCCGTTCAGATATTCAAATAACCGTGCACATCCCTAAACAAAATCTCTGTTGGTTTGAGCAAACCAACATCAGCCAGACCTTCCTGAAATCCTAGGATTAGCAAGCTAAACGCCAATCCCTATATCGCCTTCAACTCTTTTCCAAGACCCTGAAGCCAGGGATCACATGCTGGAACACAAACAAAGCTGCTCCAAGTCTCTCCAGACATGGTTAGGTCTCAAGCACTGCGTCGCAAATGCTTTCCTCACCTCTGCTTGTCCCTGGAGTGGACTCCGGTCCCAAAAAAAGGCTATATTTTCACCCAGTGAGCCTGCGCAGTGCAGGAGGCTGACTAATTCCAGTTGAAAGGAAGACAAACTCAGTAACCCTAAAGAAAGGCTGATTAAGAAACAGTCCCTGACTAGTAGTGCATATCTAACGTCAGATAAGACAAAGTAATTTGTGTGAATTCCTCACCCCCCCCCCCCAAAATCAACTAGAGATACAGCAGCATCTATTCTAGAGACAAGGCACCACTTCTACACCCTGAGATCGGCCTTCGGGGATATAGCCTTGCCCGGCAATAACAGTGTATGAAAGGTGCACACATCACACTACTTAAGAGAAAGAGTGGGTGATGCATCACTTAGCAAACAGGACATCTGAGTGATGAGATCCTTGTAGATGTAAGGTGCAAGACAGTTTGAACATGCAAGCCTTCAATAAAAAATGTTTCATTCTGACTTTGCTAAAAATGCATTTGAGGAGACAGGCAGGCCCACACTTTCTCAATTTTGCATTTACACCTGTGTGAAAACCTTTGATGAACAGTTAACATGTAGCCATAACTATGGCTACAATGACAAAACAATAGCATGACTTAAAATGTTTATGTGCAGTATCCGTTTGAAGAACAAAACTTAACTGAATTAGAGAAGTTGTGGCTTCCACGGGCACTCTGTTTTGGTTGTCAGTATTCAAGGTAACAGGCTGGTGCTCCACCTGCCATAACGTAAGCTAAAGTGTTGAC
Source organism: Salvelinus fontinalis (assembly GCF_029448725.1). Taxonomy (NCBI): domain Eukaryota; kingdom Metazoa; phylum Chordata; class Actinopteri; order Salmoniformes; family Salmonidae; genus Salvelinus; species Salvelinus fontinalis. The sequence continues at coordinate 11,689,712 of NC_074675.1, read as the reverse complement.
TAATAACATTAACAGCCCAGAAACCTAGGATTGGCTTCTTTCACACAGCTGAAAGCGACAGGTATTGACATGTAAACCTCACACCTCCCAGAGAGAATGTGTCAGCTGTTATCCGATTGCAGAACAGTCTACTGTGCAGCAAAACACGTCAGTAATGCAACATTGCAATCCGAACACACCGGCAGGATATAGGCAAGCTAGCCTAATTTAGAGCCAATAGCCAATTCCAAAGTGTAACAACCTTTATAAAAATGAGCGTAGGATTCTAATTCTGAGCATTTACTTAGTGTTATGCTAAGAATGTTAGTTAGTATACTTTTCAAATAGCCTAGCTATCATAACTACTTTGAAACACCACAAGCTTTGATGTTTGCCAATCCATGCAGATAGCTTATAATACAATTGCACAGATCTATGCATAGTTATATCATGTGTTTATATCAAAATAACTGGGCTGTGTCCACCTTACCAGAGCAGCAACAGAAAAAGGCCAAATGCATTGTGATACATGTAATGTGATATATATTACACTACAGATTACACTACAAAAAAAATGATTTGAATTCAAGGAAGCCTCAAATTGCAATTACAAAATGTGGGTACAAATTGTATCGTTATCTGCTACAATAGTATAATCGAAATTATAGGAGTGATGTTTGCTACAGAATGTCAAAAGACGTTGCTCCTGAGGCTAACGTTTGCTAGTAACACGTTAGTGTGCTGTTGTATGATCATTTAGCTAGCCTAAGATAGTTACATATGCGGTTAACCACAGATAATATTTCTTGAAAATATAAGTGTCATGACTGTAGCTAGTTTCAGTACAGTCGTCCTGCCCTTCAGCCTAGAGACTGCGGCATTGCTACTGTAGCTAAACATATTGTAAAATATTGTTGCATGTTATAGCTTCGACGTGATCCAAGCTGACATCTGATTAATTTAATTTGGAGTTTTAATGCCGTCCGACTGCAGTCAAGCTTATGCTTGGTAACGAACAGTGCCACTGGATAGCTAAACGTTCTTTCCACCATTTGCACAGGTTAGCTAACGTTAGCTAGCCACTTGTAGCAAACTAGCTTGCCATCAACAAACAAGTACATTTTCTGTACTTCCTATTAACTTCGATATAAAACACAGTCGGCCGCAGTTAACTTCGCCAACGACTGTAATAATTGAGTATTTGTTAAACAACAAACCAACAATATTGAGTTAAACTATATTTCATAGCTTACACAGGTTAGCCAGAGCAGGTCGACATATCAGTTCCAATAATGGTTTGCCTAGCTAGCTACAGTAACTGGCTGACGTTAACTAGCTATGCTAACTGCACCACCCAAGTGGCTGGTTAGATGTTAGCAAGCCAGTCAACGGCATTCTTCCTGACTATTGGATGTTTGAATCAGTTGCTGATAAACAAAGACCAAATAACTAACTATCCATATGTTCAACATTAACTAACCTACGAATACATTTAACATACCTAGCTAGCTCAAACAGGATAGCTACCAATCAGGTATTTACAGTTTATCCACCCCTTCGCTTCTGATCCAATTCAATCAACAGCCCAACAAATGAAATGGCCCTGTCTCGTCTAAAAAAGACGGGCGTGCTAGGTAAACAGACTGAGCTTCAGCAGGAATTACTCCATTCTCCATTACTGTGGCAGGAGGTAACGTTAGCTACGATCTTTGGCAAGACATATGGTTGTCGTGCTATTGTATGAGCAGTGTCTAGGCTTATAGCTGTAAATGACAAACCTGGTGGAGGGCAGTTAGACCGTCTACATTGGCGTAGTTGATGTCAGCACCCCGGTCAATCATTCGGAGCACCTCCTCAGTATCGCCGCTTGAGCAGGCAGCCAAAAACACGGCGCCATCGTCGAACTTCACCTTCGTCTTCTTCTTTTTCAGAATAGGAGGCTCGATGTCTGTCTCCGACCCTAACCACCGTTTCAACTGTTCGTTCCTTTTTTGCTTGGCGTCCGCCATCTTCATCCCCTCCCGTCTCGGGCTTCTTATCTTTCTCCGAGAGAGGATATACTTTATAGTGCCACTATCCCACAGCGCACTGGGCGTGGGAAGGGGGGCCTGAGAAAGCGTCTGGATTGTTTTCCATAAGCTCGCGAGACAAAGCAACGTCATCTCAGGATCTGCAGTATAACGTCATCATCAGCAGATGAAAGGAAAAGGAGGAGGTTGTACATTTCTTGACAGAGTTAAGAGTTTTATCATTTATTATGATAAATAAGAACACTGAGACCAGCAGAATGTCGATTATATTCAATGTCGATTTTATTCATTCGGTTTTTATGATGACTGGTCAAACTAAGTCAAAACATTTGAGAAAATAGGTATTTTATTTCTTAGACCAGAGACAGGCAATTGATAAACTTAGCTCTTTCATTCTTTTTTTTCAGCTGTTTATTAATAATATTCAAAGAACATCATCCCTATCCATATGAAATTACCAGAGGAAGACAATAAAAATTAAAGAACATTGGCAATAGAAATAGCAAGGGGGTTTATCTTTTACCAACAGTGGTAAAATGGTGTAAAAGTACACAATCCCCAAAAGCTTGAACTTGAAATCGATGTTGCAGAGCCAATATCAGCCGACAGGCAGCCCACATACTGTACAACACAGACCAGTTAAGTGCATGTCTCATCGGAATGATTTTTGGAGCCTTTTATTCATCAAGGATGAGGTGCTATTACATTGTTTTTATATTTAGAGTTATTCGTGAGGCCCTAAAAAAACTCAAAATCATATCACCATTGATTAAAATGCCAGATCAAATGACATCCCAAATCATTTTCAACTGGGCCTTTAAATGAAATGTGACCGTGGTCACTTCATCAGACTTTCAATTTTCAATAGCTTGTTTACAAAACTACCACTAGTTGAACAAATATGTCTCTATTTTCTACTTAAATATCACTGTAGTAGCAGGATATTAGTATGTTTACTCTGTTTGTGCCCATCTGTGTCAGCTGTGCCACTCCTTCAGAGGAGCCATTATGGAAAGGGAGACTATTGTCCATGAAACATTAGCTGGCTGGTCCATGGAGATAATTACATTAGATATGAGAGAGACAAGTATAATTATTTTTCCATAGGTGCTTTGAAGCACTTTGGGTCAATAGGAAAACGTTTAGTGACCAGTGTGCAACAACAACTTATCTAGAGGAAACTATTGACTTCCTCCTTGGCCTCAAATTGGATTGGAAACCCAAGGGTGTAAGCCATGGTATGGACTGCTTTGTCTCTCAGTAGTGTTTGTGTGTGTGTTTTGTCGGGGGAAAATACCTTTACAAGAGAAATCCACTTTATTTTTTGTGTTGGATGGTTATATCAGGTATAAACCAGTGGAGGCTTCTGAGGGGTAAATGGAATGGCATTTGATGTATTTAATACCATTTCACTGATTGCACTCTAGCCATTACCACGAGCATGTCCTCCCCAATTAAGGTGTCACGAACCTCCTGTGGTACAAACAGATGGTCATTCTCACCATTGCCACAATATTGCTGAAGCAAAGTATGTTTAGGGCCCTCGAAGCACCTTGCATAGCAAATGTGGCTCTGATAAGACAAACATAACTGTCACAAATGGCTATGGATAAGCTTTGTGGCAGGACTCAAACACAAATATTCAATCTGCATTTTTTTGCCTGTTTTTTTGCCCCTCCAACATGTCACCCATAAGGACATACGTGGCTAATTACTGTAGACATAACAGGAGGCTGTTGAAGGGAAGACAGCTCATAACAATGGCTGGAATGGAGTGAATGGAATGGTATCAAACACATGTGTTTGATACCATTCCATTCATTCCTTTCCAGCCATTACTATGAGCCCATCCTCCCCAGTTAAGATGCCACCAGCCACCTGTGGTAGACATAGTCTGTGTATTTGTGTCCCATTTGTGTTTCTTTTCATAACAGACACAATGCACACCAAAGAGCAATATAAAGCACCTTTACCACAAACCAGTACCTGCAATGATTTGATGGGAGCACTTGAAGTGAAAGGAATGTCTAGTGGACTCAGCCTCTGGGGTGGTCCAGACTTAGCCCTGACTGAATGCAAGGTGGACCGGCGAAGAGTGGTTTTTATTTTGGCACCACCGAGCGTTATTATTGGCAGACGCCCATGTGTACGCCGCAGGGGTGTGGTTTTGCTTCCTTGTATGCTGGTTGTGGAGTTGTTTCTAGAGGCCAGCTCCTAGGCAGTCGTCATGGAGCATGCCACAACACTATTTAAATGGAAGTGCCGTTTACTGTCATGTTCATAATGATAGTGTTTATGGGTTTGAGTGCAATAATTGTTGGTCTAATTGTCCTGCTAATTCTGGTGGGAACGGCTCCTGGATCTCAAAATAGTTCATTTCCTACATGAAATCGAGAACATCCCTTATAGGCTACTTTAGTTAATCTTCTGTAACGTTGCTTGACACGGCGTCATTTGTGAATGGAACCCTCTAGTATCTGTCAGCAGCACCAGAAATGTTGTTGTGCGATTAACTGCCTGACTTTGGACAATGTGACAAAATCTGACAACCTGAGCCAAAAAGCCATCCAAGCAAAGAAATGATCCAAAACATTTACACAGCTCCACCCACATGAGTTAAACCTCAAGACAGACCGACCACTGTGAGGACAGAGGGGGTGACAAGAGAGAGAGAGAGATCTCCTCTGTAGATCCAATCGGCTGCCACTTCTTTTCCCTACCCGGGTCCTTCCATCACACCCAGTGGACGTCCAGCGAGGACCAGTGGTGGAAAAAGTACACAATTGTCAGTAAAAGTATAGATACCTTAATGAGTAAAAGTATAGATACCTTAATGAGTAAAAGTATAGATACCTTAATGAGTAAAAGTATAGATACCTTAATAGAAAGTTACTCAAGTAAAAGTGAAAGTCACACAATAAAATACTACTTGAGTAAAAGTATAAAAGTTTTTGGTTTTAAATATACTTACGTATCAAAAGTAAATGTAATTACTAAAATATACTAGCATCAAAAATAGAAGTAAAAGTATAAATAATTTCCAATTCCTTATAATTTATTAAGCCGACAGCACCATTTTCTTGTTTTTAACATGTATAGATAGCCAGGGGGACACTCCAACACTCAGACATTATTTACAAAAGATACATTTGTGTTTAGTGAGTTCGCCAGACCATAGGCAGTTGGGATGACCACGTCTTCTCTTGATAAGTCGGTGATTTTACCAATTTTCCTATCCTGCTAAGCATTCAAAATGTAATGAGTACTTTGGGTGTTGTCTGTGAAAATGTATGGAGTAAAAAATACAACATTTTCTTTAGGAATGTAGTGAAATAAAAGTAAAAGTTGTCAAAAATATAAATAGTAAAGTAAAGAACCCCCCAAAAACTACTTAAGTAGTACTTGAAAGTATTTTTACTTAAGTACACTGTCGAGGACAGACTTTTTAATTAAATTACATTTTTGTTTGTTTTTTAAATTGAATATTAAAACATACAATCTACTTGCAGTGAAGCCGCTCAACAATTACATTGCATTCAATCATCTAACAGACTCCATCCAGAGCGACCCACAGAAGCAATCAGGGTCAAATCAGGGGACCCAAATCAGCCACCGGCCCAAGCTCCCAACCACCAGGCCACCAGCCTGCCAAGCCCCCCCCCCCCCCCCCACACACACACACACAGTTCCCCGAGAGCTGCCCCTCAACCACCCGAGACCCCCCCCACACAGTCCCCCCGCCCCGCGACGGGAAAAAAATAACAATAATTCCATGCTTGTTTGAAAAAGAGAGATACTCTGAAAAAGGTTTAAATTTCAATGAATTGAAAATGAGACATGGCAATCTGCACAAAGGCAAAAAGGCCATTTTTAAACAATGGAAAAGCTTTTCTTAGTAATCTACTGGAGAACCATTTAGGGTTCAAGTAAAACTTTTGTATAAGTGAAGCTTTTAGAGAGAGGTTTAGTGCTTTTATATTTAATAATCTCAATCCACCCAGTTCATATTCATTATATAGATAGGCACGCTTTATCTTGTCTTGTTTAGCAAAATATTTCTTGCTCATATGATTTAAAAATGAATCATCAGGAGAAAGCAGCGCCATAAGTAAGTGAGTAAATTGAGATATGACTAAGGAGTTAATCAGTGCAATTTTCCCATAAATAGACAAGTATTTACGTCTCCATGGTTGCAGGATCTTGTCTATTTTTACTAGTTTTCTATCGAAAATTCATTGTGGAAAGATAATTTATATATTTTGTGATGTGAATATCAAGTATGTCTACTTCACTGTCAGCCCATTTTATAGGTAAACTGCAGGGTAATGTAAATACGTAATATTGTACATATAATTAGGTTTAAGTCCAGAGAGTCCAGAAAAGTTATCTAGATCTTCAATGAGACAATGCAGGGATCTAGCTTGCGGACTTGATATAAAACGTAAGTTATCGGCATACATGGATACCTTTGTTTATAAGCCTTGGATTTCAAATCCTCTAACATTGTTATTTAATCGGATTTTAAAAGCTAGCATTTCAATCGCCATAACAAATAGATATGGTGACAGCAGACAACCTTGTTTTACTCCTCTTGACAATTCAAAACTCTCTCAGAGGCAGCTGCTATTGAAGTGTAAGAGGCCTCCAGTTTTTTAGATAGATTAGATATTTATATTTGCCATCTGTGTCGTTTTTAATAATAATGAGGACAGACTTAACAGTAATTGATTTCTGCAGACTCGGCACATGAATCAGCCTCCTGGCAGGACCGACGCTGAGGCGTGGAGGATCTCCAGGCCAGGAGAACCGGTGGGAGGCCAAGATATACAGAGAAGGATCAGGCCCAGTTCATCTTGATTTACTGGCCACCCCTCGAACCAAAGTCTACGGTGCGAACGGCCGTCAGGAGATCCTGGAGGGAGGTCTTTTGTGTTTAGTCACATGGGAGGTGGAGCACGCCAAATGTCTGTGGTGTCAGGATGATGGCTAAAATAGTTTTATGTGCTGATATCAGGAGAGCTAGTAGTGGAAAGTGATGTGTAAACTGCTGCTGGGCAGGGCAAGGAACAGGCCTCCCAGTGATGTGATAGACAGTGTGAGTGAGCTCAAGGTACGTGTGTTGGATGGCGTTGATATCTGTAGTGTTTGTATTGGAACACTGACAATCTGTCAGCGTCTGCGTATTGTTCTTCTCAATGTGTTCGTGGTGGTGCTCAACTCAACGAAATCATCCTACCGAATAAACACACACAAGAAAATGTGTCAAATGTGTGTTAAAATCACCTTCAAAAGTTCCTGCTTCTGCTTTCAAACGTAGATTGTCAAGCCAATAGTAGAGAAATTGTATATTAACCTTAAAGCAGGGCCCCTCTCCTACCTAAACACCTTACCGTCATCAGTTTATGCTTACTATACATAACATACAGCACCATACTGTATGTGAGACTGAACAGCTACACCTTTCCCACGGGTTAGATTATAAAGAACCAACCATTCATTATGTAAGGATGATGTCACATCAAACACAGTAAATCCATTTGCTTGTTTTTTTTGCTTGTTTTGTAAATCCATTTGCTTGTTTTGCAGGGATCATTGGTAGCTTGAGCGGAATATAGAAGACAAAATCTGTGATACAGGCAGAGGCAAGCATGGCAGTGAATTGTCTCTCCACGAGGCAGGAGTACCACCAAGAAACCATCTGTGGATGAAATGCAGTGCCAAGCTCTGTCTATCTTACAGCCAAGGCCTTCTGAGACATCAGGGTGCTAATTTGTTACAGGCTTCTGATTGGACGCCTCAGCAGAGAAACAGTAGATCAAACGGCCCCCAAGGTGAATAAAAATCCACTCGCCACCGCCCCTCCTTCTGGCCTATACTTCCCAACCTGCCAAGTCCTGTCTGTAGTCAGTCGCCACAACCACCACAACCCCTCTGCTTGTCTAACAGTGCTCATTCGCTCCCTGAGGCAACCATGTGATCCATCATCCAACCACATCAGTCATATGACTGGGTGCGCTCTGTTTGGCTTTTCCCATGTGGACTAACCTACCTCTTGAAGGTATAGTAAATGTTTAGGTGTCTTTTCCTTACACATTAAACAGTTGTGTTTACCACAATGCTCACGTGCGCCATTAATGGCTGCCTCATCTGCATGCAGGCCAGTCCAGTCATCATGTGTCACCGGGAGGGAAGGTAATCCAGACGAACTCTGTCCCTCATTACCTTTCACTTTGATGCCAGAGGACTGTTTGCTGTTGTTCCTGTTCCTCGCAGAGATCAAACAAAAGTTTGGGAGGAAGACAAATTAAGTGTATCAATACCACAAACCACCAACAATCTCTTTTTGGCATTGTCCATTGACATGTTAGTGACTGAGGCTTATTAAAAATAAGTCATAAAGACTTATCCCAGGGGCTTGTCGTGTGTGTGTGCTGCTGTGTGATCTCGTGTCAGAACGGTTACACCTATGACTGATTCCTCAGGGGAAGCTGGTGTTTACTATTGTAATTTAGTGTTTTCTGAAGCAACTGTTCCCTGATGTGGTTTATAAAACCAGATGAGGTGTGCAGTCTAAGAGCATGCAGAAGAGACAGCTGACTGAGGCCCAGGGTGGAGGACTATACAATATTGTGGACTGTTGTGAGTGGGATGATTGCTATTGCCTGTGGTTGTGAGTGGGAGTGAAACTGTTAATATATTGGACAGGGTTAAATGATCAGATATTGCACTGAAGATGAAATACAGTTTAGTTAGAATCCTTCCAATAAATAACTGACTACCATTGACAGTAAAACGGTCTCTTCAGACATATTCACTAACTACAGTAACATGTCCCTGAAGGTAACTGAAGCAGCAGCCACTCAGAGCTGGGTGACTCGTGAGTGTTGACGAGTGAGCACCATCTGAGTGAAGCCAGACGCCCACTTCCTGTCGCCCACTGCCTGCTGCCGCGGCGACGTTGGCGCCTGTGACATACACTCAACTCCTCCCAGAACAGAAACCCCAGACTGCAGTGCTATCATCACACTGATAGAAATAGTCCTGCTTTGATGTTATCTGCGATGCAAAAGGCGATGGCAAGAAATGCATAGATAGTGCCGGCTCAGACGTTAGCCTCTTCAATTAGTCACTGTCAGATTTTAAAGCTCTACTCCAGCCCCTGGTATTAGGTGAGAGTTAGCAGGTCTGCAGACAGTGTCGCTCTCGGGCCTGCTGTTTTGCAATGGGCAAAGTACATATCATCACATATGCACAGCATGACGCTTAAATGGGCAGCAGGGCCAATGCAACCCTTCCTATACATCTGTGCTCATCCACGCCTGTCATTGACAAATAGGTCTACGCCTCTATATATTCAAAGTATGAAACGTGTGGAACTTTGAACCACCATGAGTTGAGCTGAGTTGGCTGAGGCAGAGTGGTTAGATTCTGTCAGACCCTCCTCATTGAGTAGAGTAATAGTAGCAAGCTGATCTCCGCAGCAGCCAGTCACACGCTGTGAAGTCTGTTGATGTTGTTGTGTGTATGTGTGTATGTGTGTGTGTGGGCGTGGGTGTGTGCATATCTGTACACATGTTTTTATAATTTCTATAGAAATCAGTTGAGCAGTTTCCTCAAGTAAATGAATAAAATGTCTGTATGCTCACACAGCCTGTCAGGTCTTGTTGGCAGGAATGGTATGTAAGACTGTGGTTTTAGGTTTGTCATTGCGGGTGACACACTTCATGCTTCTGTGAGAAAAGCTTCTCAAGTGTTGAAGTGAAGTTCATTGCCCATGTCAGATGTTGATGAGTCCAATCAATTTGAGGTTCACAGAAGACCCAAAACAATCAACAACCTAACTATGGTAACACATCTTCTCTAAATAGATAGCAGAAATGCAAAAGAGGAAAGAACAAGCTGTGGCTAAACTCTCAGTGCACGGTATAATTGTGGCGCCCAGCAAACAGCAGCATAGCAGAGACACTGAGGTAGAGAGATTCAGGGATTTGACTCTTGCAGCCACGGGTCAGAGGTCAGACAGATCTGTGATGGAGCTGCCCCCCCACCCCCCCCCCCCCCCCCCCCCTCCTCCTCGCAGCTGTCCCAGGGCCCCCTTTTTCACTGTGCTGCTCTGAGCCTCCTTATGGGGGGTGTCTGGAAAAGCTTTTCTCTGTAGTCTCGGGGAGCTTGTCACTTTGAATTCACACTCTTAGGATATTTACACCACTGAGCATGTGGCTTCTTCGACTTAAGGAGCAGTATTGCTCCATTGTAAGCGGGCAGGCAGTTCTTTGAGAATACCAGCCAGTCTGTCAAATGCATGCCACCTGGCAAATCTTGCTGGTGCGCCCCTGTGTTCAACATGTGATATATCTCAGCGATAGCGTCCCTCGCCAAAATCCACCCCCGAGGAGGAGTGATTATGAGCTGATCTTCTCATGGACAACAGCTGAGCTCCTGCCTCAGCCAGATACAGGGCAGGCCCCTCACTTAGCAGCTCTCCCTACTGTAGCGTCACTCCATTCTCTCTACTAGTCTAAAGGCTGCACATTCACAGATACTGTAGTCCATCAAAGGAACGTTCAACTATTAAGATACCCCTCAGTGTGGGGTTATACTTCCTGTGGTATGGCTATGGTTTACTGTAATGAATGGATGTAAACTATGCACATTATTCTACTGGTGCAGGGATACAAGTCTCTTTAAGGCAAAATTAGTAGTGATAGCCTAATAAGACAAGGCTATTGGACTGACCTTGTTTCATATCAAGAGTCTAATAATAGCATGAATCTGGAGCTGTGCAGCAACCGGTAATGAGTTAGAGCTAAAAGCTCAAATGAGTCACTCCGACAGAGCAAACCATGGAAAAAGACGCCTGCCTATCCATCGTTTATTGTCATAAAAGGTTAAAAACATACATGCCATTGGTGAGGCAGTGCATTAAGGTGATGGAGTGTGTTTCGTCTCTCTTCCAAACAGCTGACCTGTCCACTCCTATGGGCTCCTAATTATTACCATGGCAATGTTGGCACTGGCAGCTTCATCAAGAGCCCAGTGGATGAGAGGCACTCTCAGCTGTCTACTCTCCATTTGTGTCTATTGGCTTATCGGCAACGGGAGGATTTGCTGTTCCTTATTTTTCTTGTCACTTCCTCATTGTCTGTCTGTCTGTCTGTCTGTCTGTCTGTCTGTCTGTCTGTCTGTCTGTCTGTCTGTCTGTCTGTCTGTCTCTAATTTCCACCATTTCTCCATGACAGTAGACATATCAGTGGTTAACATTAATGAGTGGCTGATAATGGAGAATATATCAGAAAACCTCTTGACTTCAAAGAGTTAAATATATCTCTGGGACAAAGCCACTGGGGCTTTCCCTTTTAGAGTTACTATTGGTTATATTTCCTATCCAGACTGTTTCCATTTAGCCTACCTTCATGACAGCCATGTGATAAAAAGGGCAGCCACGTGATCGATCACTCAACCTGAGGGCTGTCGGGTCTTCAACCCTCAGTTGGAACTGAACCCCAACCTTTTGATGATCAGTGGATGGGAGCCCAGTGGAGACATCTCTCTCTCAGGGTTCAAAGTTCACCAGACCAGCCCATTTGTCATGGACAGAACTTCAAGGCAGTCAAATCCGCATGCAGACAGGTTCACATTTCAATTAACAGGTGTCATATATCTTGTTTCCCATCAGCCTCATATCTCCCATGACCCCAGAGTTCCAGAGCAAAACAACTAGTTACAGGAAATTAGTATTATCCATCCACAACATTGTAGCCAGTGTTAGTTGACAAACTACAGAGTGAATAAGAGCCCTGTCCAAAAATGAGGTAGACATAATCTTCCTTAAACCTAGTCCACCATCGTTGCCACTGTGGAGAGTTTGCACATGTACAGTGAGACACCCTCCATTTTACACAAGAAGCCCTGGAGCAGCAGTAGGGAGTGTCTGCAAGATGAAGCAAACAGAACAGACCTTCCAACCAGAGTTATAAATAGAGCTATGTTCTTCTGCTTACTTAGATTCAGCTCTTCCCCCTCTCTTTACACTGGAGACACTCATGATTAGCGTTTATGTTATAGCTCTCCTCTCACCCGAATCAGAAGACCAGTGGAGGAGATAAGAATCATGCTCCTGTGCTGAATCAAAATTATTATTTTAGCACACAATACAGTTGGTTTATCAGTTAACAGAGGTGACCTGAAGTATACAATATACACACGTAGAAGGAGATGGCATTGGCATTAACATAGCAGGATTAATGCATTACAGTATTATCATCAAATGCAATAATAATTCAATGAGCGTGATTCTGCTTCAGTGAGATGAGGGCGTGGTGTCACAGGTGTGAATATGAATATTCAGCATCCAGGGAAGCTTTGCTGAGACCTGCATTTCTAACAGGAGTAGAATGACTCAGCTGTGTTGACTTATCACAGACAGACATTCTCTCATTAAACAAGTGAAATAGCTCATCAAGCTCGTTGTAATCCTATTCCAAACACAGCCAGAGTCCCTCTCTTGCCTTGCCCTTCATGACCAGACAACTGTGTCGTACGTCTGCCCTCTGACAGACTCCAAGGCCAATCTACACCCCACAGTAACCGTTTCAGCATAGCTGCTAATGGCCAATGATTTTGACCATGGAACTAGACTATGGTGGTTATGTCACCGAGCGGCGAGCTACCACTACAGCTTTCTGGGATGCGCTTTAAATTTAGAGTAACAAATTAGGTCAAGGTCGACTGAATGTCCAAAGTCACAATAACAGCCTCCATCCCTGGTCCCACTGCAGCCCACCATCTCCATCCTAGGCCCAGAGATAGATAGATCGAGATAAAAACGAAATGGCTGCCAATATACAATCTGTTGAGGTAAAATGGAAAAGGTATAGCGTATTTTGCAGGTATACATTACAAAGTGTTGAGTTGTATAGTGTAGAATAAAACAAGCCAGTCTGAATGGGTATTCTCACCTGATGATAAGGTAATGTCAGTGTTATATCTGAGCTATTGGGCCGGACGGCGAGGTGTGCAGTGTCAGAGAAGACAAGCCGACGACTGACGCTGTTCATCACGTGGAAATTGACAACAGCCCCGTGACAAGTCCTGATCCGTGCTCATGCATTACATGTACCAAAGACTGTCTAATATATTGACAAGATAGTCAAGTGACCGCTCTAACAATGGTAATACATGTCCTCAAAGATGGAAGGCAGGCGGGAGGAGGCGAGATTATGTTAGACCATTCTAGCCCATAAGAGGGCAGATACTTAGGTGGAAGACAGGTGATAGAGATAGAAAGATGACTCATCTTTGTATCTGTGCCATTATAGCATCTGTGACAGCATGGGCAACGCCTTTGAGGCTATCTCCATTTTAACATAGTCCATTTTCTTTTTCTTCATTGGCTGATATCTCCTAACTCATAGGAATCCCACCCAGTTGACTACTTTAAGATGGTGGAAGCTCTCAATGGCAATGTCCATGCTAAAACGGGTTAAATCCATGATGAGTCCTTTATCTATGTCTATGACAACAGGCACAGCTTCGATATAAATTTGCCGAAGTACCACGTGCGTTCACTTCCATCAGTGCATTCGTAACAACCTAACTATTACAAAACTTCTATTCAATCAAATAAACCTCACATAGCAAATAAGCTATTCGACAGTCCCTCATTGACCTCCATGCTAAAATTCCTCACATTGTGGGATTATTTTCGTGGACAGATTTTGGGCAGAGTAAAATCTCTCGCTTCACTTCTTCCTCTCCACCCTTACTAAGGGTGTGGTGGAGGATGGAGGATATAAGGTATGTTTGTGTGTATGTGTCGGAGAGGGAGAGGGAGGGGTGACATGCAGCTTGTGTAGCCAGTCTGTGTACCTCCCAGACACCCCTGGGGGTTCCTCATGTCAGATTTAGTCAAACACATTTACCTGTCACCCCAGATCAACTCACCCTGCAAGGTTCGATGCCTCTCTACACACACACACACACACACACACACACACACACACACACACACACACACACACACACACACACACACACACACACACACACGCGCGCGCGCGCACAGGAGAGCATATACATCTCTCATGGCATGCTGTTTTCAGGATGTGATCATTACATAATGGACTTGTTATCTATTCAAAATAGGGGTACAATAATATGACATACAGTATATCACAAAAGTGAGTACGCCCCTCACATTTTTGTAAATATTTGAGTATATTTTTTCATGTGACAACACTGAAGAAATGACACTTTGCTACATTGTAAAGTAGTGAGTGTACAGCTTGTATAACAGTGTACATTTGCTGTCCCCTCAAAATAACTCAACACACAGCAATTAATGTCTAAACCGCTGGCAACAAAAGAGAGTACACCCCTAAGTGAAAATGTCCAAATTGGGCCCAATTAGCCATTTTCCCTCCCCGGTGTCATGTGACTCTTTAGTGTTACAAGGTCTCAGGTGTGAATGGGGAGCAGGTGTGTTAAATTTGGTGTCATCGCTCTCACACTCCCTCATACTGACTGGTCACTGGAAGTTCAACATGGCACCTCATGGCAAAGAAATCTCTGAGGATCTGAAAAAAATATTTGGTGATCTACGTAAAGATGGCCTGGGCTATAAGAAGATTGCCAAGACCCTGAAACTGAGCTGCAGCACGGTGGCCAAGACCATACAGAGGTTTAACTGGACAGGTTCCACTCAGAACAGGCCTCGCCATGGTCGACCAAAGAAGTTGAGTGCACGTGCTTGGCGTCATATCCAGAGGTTGTCTTTGGGAAACAGACGTATGAGTGCTGCCAGCATTGCTGCAGAGGTTGAAGGGGTGGGGGGTCAGCCTGTCAGTGCTCAGACCATACGCCGTACACTGCATCAAATTGGTCTGCATGGCTGTCGTCCCAGAAGGAAGCCTCTTCTAAAGATGATGCACAAGAAAGCCCACAAACAGTTTGCTGAAGACAAGCAGACTAAGGACATGGATTACTGGAACCATGTCCTGTGGTCTGATGAGACCAAGATAAAAGTATTTGGTTCAGATGGTGTCAAGCGTGTCTGGCGGCAACCAGGTGAGGAGTACAAAGACAAGTGTGTCTTGCCTACAGTCAAGCATGGTGGTGGGAATGTCATGGTCTGGGGCTGCATGAGTGCTGCCGGCACTGGGGAGCTACAGTTCATTGAGGGAACCATGAATGCCAACATGTACATTGAGGGAACCATGAATGCCAACATGTACTGTGACATACTGAAGCAGAGCATGATCCCCTCCCTTCGGAGACTGGGCCGCAGGGCAGTATTCCAACATGATAACGACCCCAAACACACCTCCAAGACGACCACTGCCTTGCTAAAGAAGCTGAGGGTAAAGGTGATGGACTGGCCAAGCATGTCTCCAGACCTAAACCCTATTGAGCATCTGTGGGGCATCCTCAAACGGAAGGTGGAGGAGTGCAAGGTCTCTAACATCCACCAGCTCCGTGATGTCGTCATGGAGGAGTGGAAGAGGACTCAAGTGTCAACCTGTGAAGCTCTGGTGAACTCCATGCCCAAGAGGGTTAAGGCAGTGCTGGAAAATGATGGTGGCCACACAAAATATTGACACTTTGGGACCAATTTGGACATTTTCACTTAGGGGTGTACTCACTTTTGTTGCCAGCGGTTTAGACATTAATGGCTGTGTGTTGAGTTATTTGGAGGGGACAGCAAATGTACACTGTTATACAAGCTGTACACTCACTACTTTACATTGTAGCAAAGTGTCATTTCTTCAGTGTTGTCACATGAAAAGATATACCCAAATATTTACAAAAATGTGAGGGGTGTACTCACTTTTGTGATATACTGTATCTACCGATGGAGAAAGTGACAATTAAACTAAAGCAGGGAAGTAATTATCATCCAATTCATATGACATGGTAATCATCTAGCCCATTAATGCTTGGCATATTTTCTGGTTACAGTTTTACATATGAATTTCATGCATCACCTCCAGGGAACTGAATATCAGCTGACTCCAATCGAGATCTACGCTATCCTGAAGCTAGACTTCCACATTTTCATTGGAAAAGACACAGCAAAAGGAACCATTTTCAGGTTCTCAGCTCTGAAAATGGTTCCAATCCACACACCACATTGTCCTCCAATCAACTCCGCATTTGGAAATCGTTCAAGGAAATGTCCTTGGAACTGTGACCAGCCTGCATGGTAGCCATCAAAAAATGCAGTTTAACGGACATGTAAATACAAACAGACTTGACATGGAAAGCAGGCGGGAGGTGCAACCTAAGACAAACAAACTGATTAATTTTCAGAGCCTGTGTGACATCATAATAACAACCTCCAGCCGCGGGGCCGGTGTCTAAAAATAGGGAAGACGTCAAAGCGCTGGTACATATATGTCCATAAAGTGTGCAGCACATTCTTCAGATAACAGCAGATGGCTCACAGATTTGGGCGTCGCGGTGAGAGGACAAACAGCCCACACACGCTTCAAACAAGGCATCGCAGGCCCTTTGGTGCGGCGGTTCACCGCGGAGAAAGCGAAGAGTGGAGACGGGGCTCCCAAATTGTCCTGTGTGGAGGCAAACAGGGGTTTAAGAGGGACCCTGGGTTCGGCCATGCTGTAGCATTGTGTACATGAAGAAGTCCTTGACCCCTATCAGTGAGGTCCTGGTGGAAAAAGTTGGACTCCCTGAAACTGAGAGGCCAACAGCTGTTGTCTGAAGAAGGCATCCGCTACTGAACATGCTCTGTGTTTTTAAATTAGTTGTTAGGGTCAAGATGTAGCTAAAAAGCCTTCCTGGTAACTGCATGAGAATTTCATAGCATGGAAATTATCACTTGATACATCTTGCTGATATTTGTATTGTAGACCTAGATGAACACATAAATGGTAGTTTCGTAGAAGGGGAACCAGCTATGGTTCCCATATATTTATTGGCGCACTCCATGATCTTGTTTTTCTCTCCATCTTCAGTGGCCTCAAGACTGAACCACGCACATTAACAGGGGTGTCACACAGATGACAGTTGAATTAATGACACCCTTCTCCAGAGGCTTCAGCAGACTGTAAATGGTCCGGAACGCTTGAGAACCCTGCCTCGGCGCATCGTGTTGTCAACCATGGTCATGTCACATTCTATCAAAATGGACAGCCCTCTCTTCCTCTCTCTTCTTCACTCTCTCCTTTAAACAAGCCCTATCATGGAGAACCACGTAACTTTGACTGTGAGGAAAAGGAGGAGACAATTAGATTGCATTGCTGGAACTAACAGTTTTATACTGTTCAGGAATTTATTCTACTTTTCCAATATCTAATAGAGACAAATATAATCATTGCCACATTGAACGACTACACATGCTGCAGCAATCTGTTCAATAAACCCATGGCCTCTGTGTGCACCAGTCAGAATCTGATGGACATGAGGCCTCTGAAGTCATCGATGTTGTGTGTGTATCTGATGTGCACGACGAGTTTCACAAAGCCACAAAGCCTGCTGCTAGGCTTCTCTCCTCTTTAAGAAGGAAAGAAAAAAAATGAAAAGAAGAGAGTCCACGACGACATCATTCATCCTGGCCTTTTAAGGAGTGCTCCTGCGGAGGCCTTGTGAGCGCTGTGCTGGCCCACTTTCCCAGCAGCAGCAGCACACAGCTTCCCAGCCCCGTCCTCTCTTCTCCTGGGGAGCCAGGAGCACAACCACTGATTATACTGAGACACAGACACACACAGTGACGATACAAAGACATGCTGTATGGTTACACAGAGGCACTCCGTCAGGCTGCTTATGTCAGGGGTGTACAACCCCAGTCCTAAAGGGCCTCAGTCCTGCTGGAGTTCTTTTTGGTTTGGGAACTATATCGTTGATGATGTCATTGATGTCATTGATTAGCTATGGTGAGGACAGAAAATGGCATACATTGCAGGCCTCGTGGATCAGTCACCTATCCTATAGACACGCAGACATGCACCTCACTATAAACACAAGTAAATCACACTGTGCATATACATGCAGCCATACTACACAGACAGACACTAACAGAAAAACTCAAAGACCCCAAAAAATGAGACATAGACCAAAATGTATTTCCATGCATCTATTCAAAACACATCTCATTCAATAATTGATTTATAATGGTGGTCCATTATGTAACTGAGGTAGAGCAATAACACTACCGCTATCACTGTGTGATTCAGAGTCTGGCAAACTGGTGTTCATCAGCAAGGCCATGTTCAGAGTGTGGTGGTGGTGGGGGAAAGAACCTCCATAGTTCTGGCAGCAGTATTCATCATTGTATTTCCTCCCAGGCCCAGCAGATGTTGTCCAGGCTGCAGCCACTGTCCCAGAGCCCATCAGATAGACAGAGACGGACTGGAGAGGGACTGTGCTGTGGTGGCCCTCCCTGCCATGAACCGAGCGCTGCTGATGTCAGCCAGACACTGCATGGCCCCCACTCACCCTCCACACTCTGCCTCTTGCATGAACCCATACCAGAACCACAAAAGGAGGACAAAGGAGTGGGAGGGAGAGAGAGAGAGCGAGGGAGAGAGAGAGAGTGTGGGAGGAGAAGTGTATGTGTGAATATTTGACAGAGAGAGAGAGAGAGAGAGAGAGAGAGAGAGAGAGATAGAGAGAGAGAGAGAGAGAGAGAGAGAGAGAGAGATGGAAAAAAGAAAGTGAAAGGCGGAGAGAGAGGAGGAGAAAGAGTGTGAATGTGAGGGAGACAGTGAGGCAATGACTACTGCGTTGGCAAGTTTAGTTACTTTCCCATCATGCTTTGCTCTATTGCCAGGTCAACTCAATGTTCTCAATGTTTCAAGTATAGCTTAAAACAGAACCTTTGAATGATTCAGCCACTCTATAGACAATAACCCACTCTAAAATACATAATGACGCTTTACGAGAAAGTGTGATAAAGTAATTTAGTTTATGTGAACAGAACACATTGGATATCACCTTAATGTCATGGCCGTTACATCTCGCTAGCTTTTAACTCAATATTACAGACCATGTTGTTATCTCATATTACAGTGATAATGCCTTATATTACGCCTGGGAAGAAAACGTTTCAATTTGCTCAACAATGAAAATGTACTATCTTGAGTTCATATGCATGACACATTGCAAAATATTATGCATATTATGCATTAAACTGACAAAATGGTATAATAACTGCAAAAATCACTGAATCTGGAGACTCATATCTCCCTCACTAACTTTAAGCACCAGCTGTCAGAGCAGCTCACAGATCACTGCACCTGTACATAGCCCATCTGTAAATAGCCCATCCAACTACCTCATCCCCAGACTGTTATTTATTTATTTTGCTCCTTTGCACCCTAGTATCTCTACTTCCACACTCATCTTCTGCATATCTATCACTCCAGTGTTTAATTGCGATACTGTAATTATTTCGCCACTATGGCCTATTTATTACCTTACCTCCCTTGTCCTACCTCATTTGCACACACTGTATATAGACTTTTTCTACTGTATTATTGACTGTATGTTTGTTTATTCCATGTGTTGTTGTTTGTGTCGCACTGCTTTGCTTTATCTTGGCCAGGTCGCAGTTGTAAATGAGAACTTGTTCTCAACAAGCCTACCTGGTTAAATAAAGGTGAAATTAAAAATAAATTAAACATTTGTATGGGGTATGGTGGCCATTGTCTCAACTTACCCCAAGGCAGATTTTGACTATATTAGCCCACACAGCTACAAGGATGCACATTCATGCTAGGTTTAGGACCTCATATTGAAGCTTATAGAGACTTCAACTGATGTATAGAACAATCTTCAAAGTATCTACTTTGGTTTAGATACAAGCATCATGAAACCTCTAACACAATACATTTGTTTGACTTGGTGAAAATCGTTTTTTTTGGACATAACTTGCTTGCCACTTTTTCCTTGTGGTTTCTTCCTTCACAGACTCCATGGAATGATGACTTCCTAACTATTTGGTCAAATTATTCATTTTGTGTAAGGTTTCCTAGAAACAAGTGTGTCTCAACTTACCTCTTTGGCTCAACTTACCCCACTCTCCCCTACGTGCCTTTTCTCAAACATCTAGATGTTGACAAATGGCAGTTAAACATTACTCTGTTAAATAACCATAACATCCTCTTTAAGATTTTGGTCTTGGATGCAATTTCCCGAAATTAGAAAGCTAAAAAGCCCATCCGATTCACAGGCAGTGAACGACAGTGGTGACATTAACCACGCATACACACACATACACACTCTCTCTCTCTGCTGAAAAAGCAGTGTGTGAAAGCAGTGTGTGTGAGTCTCTGTCTCTTCCTGGAAGCTAGTGCTGTGTCTAATGATGAGCATCAGGTCCTGTGTACAGGCCAGGGGACAATGCCTCCCACCCCAGTGGGCCAGAGGACAGCTGTCTGCAAGGCCCGCCACTATGCAGCCGATGCCTGCTAAAATAGCCAAATTAATGGAAGAGGCTCAAGTCCAAATGAGGGTTTAATACCAGGACAGATTTTACCGGCCTGAGCTGTCACACACAGCAGCAGACATCAATATTTACCGCTGCCATGGCACAACGGTAAGAGGTGGAGATGGAGTGGTGGCCATTTTGGTGGCCCTCCAGGGTACCTTTATGCTGTGGTAAAGGCTGAGGAAATCCCCCCTTCAACGGCCCACCGCTATGCACCCCTGGGGCTGGTGCTTCTAAGAAAGAGGCTGGAGGCTGCCAAACATGCTGTAAATAACTGTCACTCAGAGATGTTTTAGTCCCTGGGATGTTGTGTAACATGTGATAGCCTATCAGCATGTACACAACTGACACTGAGAAGATCAAACAATGTTTCTATGAGTAACCGATGTGAAATGGCTAACTACTTAGCGGTGGTGCGCGCTAATAGTGTTTCAATCGGTGACATCACTCGCTCTGAGGCCTTGAAGTAGTTGTTCCCCTTGCCCTGCAAGGGCCGTGGCTTTTGTGGAGCGATGGGTAACGATGCTTTGTGGGAGGCAGTTGTTGATGTGGGCAGAGGATCCCTGGTTCGAGCCCAGTTTGGAGCGAGGAGAGGGACGGAAGCTATGCTGTTACATTGATGCTGTTGACCCGGATCACTGGTTGCTGCGGAAAAGGAGGAGGTCAAAAGGGGGGTGAGTGTGGCCGATGTGAAATGGCTAGCTAGTTAGCGGTGGTGCGCGCTAATAGTGTTTCAATTGGTGATGTCAAGCTATACTGACCCAGATCACTGGTTGCTGCGGAAACGGAGCCGGTCAAAAGGGGGGTGAGTGTGGCCGATGTGAAATGGCTAGCTAGTTAGCGGTGGTGTGCGCTAATAGTGTTTCATTCGGTGACGTCACTCGCTCTGAGACCTAGAAGTAGTTGTTCCCCTTGCTCTGCAAGGGCTGTGGCTTTTGTGGCGCGATGGGTAACGATGCTTCGTGAGTGATTGTGGTTGATGTGTGCAGAGGGTCCCTGGTTCGAGCCCAGGTTGGGGCGAGGAGAGGGACGGAAGCTGTACTGTTACATATGGACAAGCAGGAAAAATGTTTAGATTATGTAGCAATATGATTCCACTTAAAAAATGTGGATGCATACAGTAGCCTAGTAGTAACTACTATTATGTCACATTGACAGACCTGTGCTTCACACAGTGATGTCATTTTGAATATTGAATTGCTCCCCGTGTGTTTATGCTAAAGACTTACTCTTGTTGTGGCTGCAGCTCAATCCCTTCTTTCCACCGATATAGAGTTTGAGCCTATTCTATAACGTGGGTTTGTGAAAGCGGTCTTTATCTATGCATGAGAGAATTCAGACAAGAAACTCATCACAAAATCATGTGCAAAACCCGAACCGTTTGAGTTACAAATGAATGTCACCCCCATCGAAAAATAACACATCCACAAGCTTTACATCTGAACTCTCTGTCGCGGACATCCTCTTTTCGAAGAGATCTTCTCACAGAACCAATTGTCCAGACTGAACCATTGGACCTACAAAATAATATGTCACCAATATAGAAAGGGGAGACTCTCACAAAGTTCTTATATTTCTCAGAAATAGGACAGACACTGTCTATTTTGCCAAGTACAAATGTGTTATTCAATGCGTTTCTATGGGCTATAGCAGTAAAGGCCAAATTCAATGTTTTATCAAATAGAGGTATATTTTGTTTATACCTACAGGGGTCCTTAAAACAATTCCATATATTAGCTTAGTAGGTATTGCGCTCTAAGGGCTTAGACCTAACGGGGTTAAGGGCATTGGAGTAAAGTTTTAAGGTTAGGCATTATGGGAATATATATGGTTTGGATAGCTGTGTGCGTCAACTAAACAAGCCAACATGCCCAAAGCTAGCAGAGGGTGGCCTGGTCATGTCGCTGATACATCAAATGTCATTATCCTCTTTTGTCTGACTAACCACAACCTAACCTTGGATGGCCTGCCCCTACGCAGTGGATCAAGTCATTATGATGAAACTGGGAAAGTTGATGCCTGTGACTTCTTTAAAGAGCAGGATGTAGGGTGAAGAGTGGGAACGACAGGGCCCATTCATGGACCCACAGACAGAGATATGAAAGGTAAGACCTGTGGCTCTAATCGTTATTTCCCTTGGCAGACAGGCAGGCAGGCAGGCAGACAGGCAGGCAGGCAGGCAGGCACTGTATTCACTGCCCTCGCTGCAACGTCGCTTTTCTTCTTCATAAGCAAGCCCTGAAGAGTGCTTCCATGTCTCCATGGCAACCGTACTACTGTATTCCTCACAAAACTCCAAAGCATCCCTCTCGCCCCCTCACCCCCCGCCCCCAGGGCTTGGCAGCCCTCTCTCCCTCTGCTCAGGGAAACTTCAATTGCCAGCAACACTTTTTCTACCTCGCCTCAACCTATTATGGTCAAATGAGAGTATAACATCGACCCGAAAAGCCTGCTCCTTTGCTGTAAATCTGCGAGCCATTGTCTCATGCTCGGGGTGCTGTGACAAGATAAGGTCACGGGGTCGCGCCTCCAGGTGATGTGTTTCCATAAGGCTGTGGAGAGGGAATGCACATATATGGTATTGTCTTTATTTAATGCCTGTTCCCTGGCTTTACTGGGTGACTGGCTACAGACTCTTCTCTCTCAGAGTCCTGCACTTCTGTTCTGACAGTACAGTAGAGACTCAGCTAACTCTTTTAACAATGCAGGTTTTAGTTAACCAACTCCAACACTCTTTACGTATGAAAAATGCCATTCTTTAACCTGTTATGAAGCAGTGCTGAGGTGATTGTGCAGGGCCCCGGTACCCTACAAATACTGTGCTTGAAATACCATACCCAAAGCAGTAATCTGAGAGCGTTTAACTTGAGATCGCGGAGTGGCCTGGACAATGTAAGGAGAACTTGACAGTTGTGAACACAAAGGGATTGTGGGCTTTAGCGGGCCGCTGAGCGAAGCAGGAAATTGAGGACGATTCTGTGGCCCTAACGTGTTTCCTATGCAGACCGCGAGGGGGGTCCCAGCAACCCTCAACATGACCACACAGGTCTTTCTGTCCTGCTTGATGTCCAGCCTGGGTCCTCTCCTCGCACAGCATTTCCTCTGTCTGACACTGGGGTGTAGACATTGGCACGCTTACATGGTGGAGGAACATCCCTCCGAGTTATCTGTAGGCTGATTACTCTATGGGTTTGTCACGCATGAACCATGGCTGCAGCCCTGATGGAAAGAGCACAGTGAGCCGCAGTGAGCGGGGTTCTGAATCAGACCTACCTGCTTAAGACATCTCACACACCACATACAGTGTTGACTGTGAAACTGAGTCCATCACATAATAACCCAGAAGTCAAACACATGCTGTACGTCCTCATTCCCTTTAACTGTCACTCTAAAACACAGAGGGCCTCTTTTCAATCCTCTCATCCAACTCCAACACACTGCATGAGAATAGCAGGCCCCTGGATTTAAAAGTGGACCGTATCCCAACTCAGAGGAGAAAAAAAACACCATTTCAAAATGTCTGCATATGTGCCCCCTTGGCCTGTGTGCCTGAATGGGAGGGTGGTGGTGATGCTATGATTAGACTGGAAACTGGTGAGGGCATTGGCTGGCATGCCTGGCACAGCTATGCCAACGCTACAGGAAATGTACCCATCGAAATGTGTTGAAAATGTATTTATTGTAAGCAAACACAAACAAATATGGTTTGAAATGCATTTTTAGTTTGTATGTTTTTCACCACATATATTACAAATATATTAACACATTGGAATGGCAAATATAATTTATTCATCTTGTGTAAAATTTTCAGTAGGGTAGCCAAAGCCAGGTTGAAGAGGACCCGAAGTGGAGGTCAGTTTAGGAGAAGTGAGGGGAACATCAGAGACCATCATTACTATCACTACACATCCACACTGCACTGGGTCATTGGAGCGGAGAAGTGGGACTTCTCCCTGACAATAAAAGAAGCCAGGTGCCTGTTCACCCGCGCCCGGCATTGTAAACACCACTCTCCCTGCTGTAAATGTCAGGCATAGATAGGCGCTCCACGGTGCTCGCATGACTCATGCCACTGTATACAGATTCCCAAGATGCTATTTATCTTCAGCCCTCCCCTGCCCCGGGTATGGCCTGACCGCTTCCCTCCTTTAAGGGTAAGAGTATGACAAGACACAGACTCTACTTTCCTCTCTTCTCTCTAGTTCCAGACAGACAGAGTTGTCATTCATATAGGCTGTTCCACTGCTCTGTGTATTGTAACCTTCCATTCTGCCTTGTCATGTGCTCTGTTCTAATGCATACAACAGCATGGTAAACAAAGTGCCCAGGCCCAAAGTCACTGCGTTTACACGGGCAGCCCATTTCTGATATCTTTTTCCACTAATTGGTCATTTGACCAATCATATCAGATATTTTTTTCAGAGCTGATGTGATTAGTCAACAGATCAATTATTGGGGTTTGTTTTTATTTATTGGGCTGCCTGTGTAAACGCAGGCTGTGAGTCTTCACACAATAAATGCTTCTGGTGTCAGTAGCAGAGAACACAGATGAACAAATCCTATAAAACCACTCTGACTGTTTATTTCCATTGACATGCTGCTCTGTCAACTACAATGCCACGATAAATCATGGGAAAGCAAACAACCACAGACTCAACCAATACACTGCAGGTCGGAAGGTCGGACGTTTGATTTCAAAGAGGCTCCCCACTTCCTCTATCCCATGTGAACAGCTGGCCCATTCCCATCAGACCCCAGGCCCAAAGCTCCTCGGCACCACTGAGTCATGTGGCTCTCTGTGGTCAGCACTGATGTCAAGACGTGGCCCTTTCTGGGTATAGACTAGACTATAGCTTCCCACTCTCTCCTACACCCAGGTTCTGTTATCTCAGGTCGTAAATTCCTGGCAGAGACTCTCTCCCCCTGTCCATGCAGAAAGAGAGACACAGAGAGAACAAAGGATTTCACGTGACAAACTCCTAAATACCCAAAATGGGAATTTGAAACAAAATGTCCACTTGTGAGAAGGTGGGAATGGTCCGTGGACACTTAAGGGACAGTTATGTTGAGTGTGTTTCATTTGGTGACCTCAGAGAGGACAGGAAACACATAACTATATCTCTGAATGTGTACATTTCTCAACTATGGTGTTTGCATATAATTCTTGTATAACATGAATGAGTAAAGATTAAACTATTTGTGAAATGATGTAAGGTTTCCCTTTAAAGTTTAACTAAGTCATTGGCCTGCCCCCGTGAGCACAGACATAATCTGGCATCATAGAACCACCTTTTCTATTGTTACGAATAAAAACCCCTCCTGAGGAAATCCTCTTCAGACCACGCGTACCTCGGTGGAGACTGAGGGGGCACAGGTTTGAGTTTAGACTAAGCAAACCCACAGTGTGAGCTGGGATTATGAATAGTTATTGAATTCCTAACCATACCACGTGGAGCATTGGCTACACAGCTGGAAATGGTTCAACTCTGAGACTATCGATCCCTAGATACTAATTACTAGTCTGCAGCTATAAATTATGTAAACCTGGGATTGTGAATACCAACCACCACCAAAACATCTATTCTATGAGAACATTTCTGAATGATACTCTGAAGTATACATTCTAACCACGAAAGACTTTGATCTTCAGGGAAGCAGAGAGAGAGACTAGGGTGAACTCTCCAACAGATGGACTGACAAGTCCAACTGAGATCCCGACGACACACTGGGCGTAAATATCTATTAATTGCAATTATTCCTGAATGAGTGAGCGTTCGTGTGCAAAGGATTAGAATTTCAATTAATATAATTATCAACTGTGTAGTGACTCTTTTATAATTCCCGCCTGTTCTCAGTCCACACCCACTTCCCTTTGTCCATCAAGCCGTCATATCGGCTTAGCCCACTAGGGAACCTCCACTATCATTTCCTTGTAACCATATCTACTGTTTGCTTGTTCTTGCATTTCTTCGATTATTTAGTTAATTGGTAAATAAATGATTAAGCCAATTGGTGTATGGATGAGTCATAGTAAAGGCTGGGTTCGTGTAGATAACCAACAATTTACGATGTTTGGAATGAGATTGACGTGAGGTAAATAATTCATTAATAAGAAGACTAATTGATCAGATATTAAAATATCTGAAGAGTTATATTTGGAAAATTATAACTTTGTAATCTGATGATTTTCCTTGGTGCCCCGACTTCCTAGTTATTTGCATTTACATGATTAGTTTAATCACGTAATAATAATTACAGAGAATTGATTTGATAAAATAACAGTCTTCACTTTTAATGATGCCAAAGACACGCCACTGACCATCAGGCCAAATTCAGCTGCTTGCAACAGCTGCTTGGGAACACATCACTTTGTGTAACTGCACTGAGTTTGCGATTTAGATGTGTTTTTCTCTCATTATAAAAGTACGATTTTAGAATGTCAAAGGTTGAATATGCTAATTGGTTGATCATTTTCATCTTTGTCAATTGTCAGTCTGAACGTTGACGTCGCTGCTTAATTGTGTTTTTACCTTTATATTCCACCTGAGGATGCTGTTGAGCAGAGCTTTAGAGCAGTGGATGAGGTGAATCATTTTATCGTTTGAGACTTGACGTTATCAGTGCATTTGAAAAATAGACACTGATACGACCATGGTTCAAAAAGATTTACACTGTTCTAACCCAAGCAAGTTGTCTTTCTCTTTGTTTATTTTGACTTGTGCGTCAACGTTTAGTGTGCCTCATCTGTATTGCTCAGATTTGGCAGGATGCCCTATATCAGATCAACAAGGTATGTGCGTCAACATCCCAAATAAATATATGTTGTGGCTGTTTTTCATTACACATTAACATCTCTGTTCAATGACTAAGAGTCATTTCCTTATGCAACATTACTCCTTCAGGTTTTCTTTCTGGGCTTTTCTCACTGCTACTATGCAGCAGTGTGTGTTTATACGTGTGTGTGTGTGTGGGGGGGGGGGGGGGGGGGCTACCTAGTTGGTAAATGGCTACATCCTAATTCTATGAAAATAGAGTATTTAAAAAGTGTTTAAGACATAATCTAGTGGCCAGGCAAAGGGAGATGTATAATAATGTTTCTCAACGAAGCATTGATGCAGGACATTGGATAATAAGGACTCCCTTCACACACCTCGGTCTGGGACGCATGACTGCCTTTCATCAACTCACTTTTGGAAGCAGCTAATTTCACCTGGTGTCTGTGGAGTTCTGACCTGATTTCTCCCACAATGAATTGGACTGCTCTCTTTGCACTGTCATCAAATGGGTTACGGGGAACTAAGGACAGACACACTGAAAAAATAAACATTACAGTAGGCTAATACAATGTTGAAACTTGACGCGTACGTATAGAAGACCGCAGCAGTACATTCCAGTCATAGACACACTTTCTGTCTGTGATGACCACTTCCATAATCCAAATTGCAAACTCAATTGCCACAAACCTTGCATGCCCTCCTGTAACTGGACCAATACAAATAAATGAAGTTCAACATGCACATGGACAAATCAGCAATTGCCTGAAAATAATTTATTTTTGCAAATTGGAAAATGTAATGCATCCCATAGAATAGAAAAGTTTAGAGGGCATTTCGTGAGAAAGGCAAATGAGATTAAGCCTAAAAGCAGCAACGTACACTACCGTTCAAAAGTTTGGGGTCACTTAGAATTGTCCTTGTTTTTGAAAGAAAAGCTATTTTTTTTGTCCATTAAAATAACATCAAATTGATCAGAAATACAGTGTAGACATTGTTAAGGTTGTAAATGACAATTGTAGTGGGAAACAGCTGATTTTTTATGGAATATCAACATAGGCCCATTATTAGCAACCATCACTCCTGTGTTCCAAAGGCACGGTGTGTTAGCTAATCCAAGTTTATAATTTTAAAAGGCTAATTGATCATTAGAAAAATATTTTGCAATTATGCTAGCACAGCTGAAAACTGTGATTCTGATTAAAGAAGCAATAAAACTGGTCTTCTTTAGACTAGTTGAGTTTCTGGAGCATCAGCATTTGTGGGTTCGATTACAGGCTCAAAATGGCCAGAAACAAAGACCTTTCTTCTGAAACTCGTCAGTCTATTCTTGTTCTGAGAAACGAAGGCTATTCCATGCATGAAATTGCCAAGAAACTGAAGATCTCGTACAACTCTGTGTTTTACTCCCTTCACAGAACAGCGCAAACTGGCTCTAACCAGAATAGAAAGAGGAGTGGGAGGCCCCGGTGCACAACTGAACAAGAGGACAAGTACATAGTTTGAGAAACAGATGCCTCACAAGTCCTCAACTGGCAGCTTCATTAAATAGTACCCGCAAAACACCAGTCTCAACATCAACAGTGAAGAGGCGACTCCGGGATGCTGGCCTTCTAGGCAGAAGACCTAGATATCAAGACAGTCCACCTGTTGGTTCTGGCATGAGCAACCGATCGTGTCTGTGTTGTAGCTCAAAGACTTGCATAACTTTTAAAGGGATAGTTTTGGATTGTTGCATTTAAGCCCTTTTGTCTACTTACCCAGAGTCAGAGGAACTCATGGATACAATTTTTACGTCTGTGTGCAGTTTGAAGGAAGTTAAAAGTCCATTATTTTCTGGAGCCATTGCTAACTAGCGTTAGCGCAATTACTGAAAGTCTACAGGGAGCAGGTAGCGCGCTACCTTCAACTTTTAACTTTTAAAAGGGTTTAGTTGCCAAAATCTTGAATTATCCCTTTAAACCACGTTAGTAAAAATTATGTCTCACTAGTATGTGTTATCTACACTACAATCTTTAACTTAGCATATTTCCCAGATGGGACACAGTACTCCATGTCATACTGATCATCCAATGTCCTTGTCCCGGCCTCCACCCACTCCTCATGGATGTTTCTGTAGGCCTCTGGAAAGTCTGTACCAAATGCCATAGTTCAAAGAACGATCCTCAAAACAGGATGCATTGTTTCCTTAATGACTTGAAGAAACCAGCATTTTACTTTGGGATCCACAACTGCATGTTTGGGCTTTTTCTGGTCTGTAAGGTCTGCATTTTTAGATAGGTACGGTATAGCTATTTTCATGGTAACAACTCCACAATAAAGCATTTTGATCTGAGCTGATTTATTTTAGCTAGGATTGCTTTGCTCTGATTTGTTTTCGAGTAAGTTCAAACCTCTGGTGATTTACATTTTTAAAAAAGAAAGTCATGCTTGCTCAAAATACTCTAGAAAAAAAATTCTATAGACATTTTGATTGAGTTAAAAACGTATTTAAAATCTTACCATAACATTTGATGACTATAATGAATGTTAACAAAACCCCCCAAAATAACAAAAGGGATCATCAATGTTGAATATTTTGAAGGGTTCTGCCACAATGTATTTGTTGATGAGTGTATGTCCTTTCCATCAACTGTGAAGCCATCTGTAAAAAGAGCTACTCATGAGAAACAGCAATCAAGAATTTAATCAGTTAAACATCTTTAATACCTTCCAAAAGTATTCATACCCCTTGGATTTCTTCACATTTTATTGTTACAAAGTTACAAAAAATATATATTTAATTGTCATTTTTTTGTCAACAATCTACTCAAAATACTCTGTAATGCCACATTCTAAACATTAAAGATCAATACATTTTACATTTAAGTCATTTAGCGGACGCTCTTATCCAGAGCGACTTACATGTTTAACCTTTATTTAACTCGGCAAGTCAGTTAAGAACAAACTCTTATTTTCAATGACGACCTACCGAGGAACAGTGGGTTAACTGCCTTGTTCAGGGGCAGAACGACAGATTTGTACCTTGTCAGCTCGGGGATTTGAACTTGCAACCTTTCGGTTACTAGCCCATCGCTCTAACCACTAGGCTACCCTGCCGCCCCGGCAGGGTAGCCTAGTGTTTGATAACTAAAGTATAACTAAAGTTTGATAACTAAAATACAGTCGTTGCATATGTATGAAGCCCCTTTGTTCAGGCAAGCCTAAATTAGTTCAGGAGTAAAATTTGGCTTAACAAATCACATAAGTTAAATAGAATCACTGTGCGAAAAAATAAAAATGGACATGTTTTTTTAAATGTCTGTCCCCCATGCATACAATATCTAGGTCCCTCAGTCAGGCGTTGGATTTCAAGCACAAATTCAACTTCAAAGACTAGGGAGCTTTTTGAAAGCCTCATAAAGAAGGGCAGTGATTGGTAGATGGGTAACAATATCAAATCAGACATTGAGTATCTCTTTAAGCATGGTCAGGTTCATAATTATGCTGTTGATTATGTATTAAACCACCCAGAAACATCAAAGGTACAGTCATCCTTCTGAACTGAGCTGCAGGACAGAAAGGAAAGTGCTCAGGGATGTTCCCATGATGCCATTGGTGATTATAATACAGAGTTTAATGGCTGTGATGGGAGAAACTGAGGATGGATTAACAACATTGTAGTGACTACAATAATGACCCAGATGAGTCAAAAGAAGAATAAAATACAGAGTAAAAACATTCCAAAACATGCCTATTTTATGCAACAGGGCACTAAAGTAATACTGCAAAAGAAAAACATGGCAAAGGAATACATTTTTTGGCCTAAATGCAAAGCTGAGTAACTGCCTCCTTATTTTCAAGCATGGTGATGATATCTACACTGGATTTGCTTACCAAAAAGACAGTAAATGTTCCTCAGTGGCCAAGTCACAGTTTTGATTAAAATCTGCTTGAAAATCTATGGCAAGTCTTGAAAATAGCCATCATCCCAACCATCTTGAAAGAGCTTGAAGAATTATGAAAAGAATAATAGGCTAATTATTTGACAATCCAGGTGCTCTTATAGACTTACCCAAGAAGACCTTTGGCAGCTGTAATCGCTGCCAACGGTGATTCTGACATGTGTTGACTCAGGGAGCTGAATACTTATGCAACAACTATATTTTATTTATTTAATTTCTTTAATATTTCATATTTTTATTAAAATACTCTTCCACGTTGACATTAGTGTTTTGTGTAGATTGTTGACAATTGCAATTAAATCCATTTTAATCCCACTTTGTCACAGAATAAAATGTGACGAATTCCAAGGAGTATGAATACTTTTTTCATCCAAACCACATGCATAAATTAATTTAGCTAATGTCTCACTCCACAAAGCAGCGGTGTTGCTTGTGCTTGTTTGTACTTTACAGCGGTAACGCTATGTTTTCGTGTGGCCAGTGGGGATCTCAACACTCAGTCTCAGCAGGACTGATCCGTCAACATTGGGTAGAGGCCCAATGACTCTGACCCGATCTGTCATCACAACCCTATCTCGGGTCAAGTGGACCTTAGGTCAGTGCTTGTCCCATGACATCTTAAGGACACATCCTCTTTGTGAGGTATGTGCTTGGCAAATATGAAAATTATAGAATAAAACAATGTTGACTGATGTAAATACCACTGTTGTAACAAACAGGGAAGGCAAATCGATTCACATGCACACTTAACTTCACAACCCCAAATCCTGTTATTGTGCACATTCATCCGCAGGTCTTTGTTATTGCATAGTCGCTCGACTGTATCTGTTCATCTCACCCGTCTTCTGTTCTACTGCGCCAGCTCCCTCTCGTCTTCATGATATTGGTGAGTGAAGCGCAACAGTCATGCTGGAGAAACTCCTTAAAACATGTGACTCCTCACTTTGTTTGAGTTCCAACTCGGTTCTATGGGGTTTGCCTGTGGAGACTCTGACATCCATGTATGAGAGGTAGGTTCAAAAGTCAGGAAGTTCTCACCATTGAGACCCCATTGGTCAAACCCAGTGGAAGATTCATTCGTGATGTAAGTGCAGCCACGCCGCCTCTGAAGAACATCTAGAAAAGATGTTGTAAGAAAGACTGAGTTGACTGGACTTGTTCAATCAAATCCGGATTTCAGGTTATATGAAAATCCCCAAACAACTTGATAACTGCTGAACAACAGTTACATTTTTGTTTCACTCAGTAAACATTGTTTTGTGAGTATAATAATCATATTTTATATAGTGCCTTTAATTATACACATAATCTCAAAGATGCTTAAAAACAAACATACATGTAATATGAAACGTAACTAAACTGCATATCAGATATTTCAGGAATGAACTGAATGCACTTTGAACACAAGGTTGTATTTTGCAACAAACAAAAAGTGTTGCTCATTAAGTTCGTTTCCATTTTTGATCCTCTTACAATATCACCGAAAATTGTTTTCAGTGAGCATATAATTGCTGACTACCCTCATGCTTAAACCCATTTTGATATTAAATATGCAATAATTGTAAATACTGCATACAAGATCATCCACACAAAGACAGAGAGTACTCACCAACTGTACTATTGCTGATCATATGACGTATCTGCCAGAGAACCACTTCATGTTCTGTGTGGCTCTGAACAATCGAGGGTCCTCTCCCTTCATTGTGGGCTCTGATTGACCCAGTTCTGTCTGAGCTTTTCTTTCCTAGTCACTGTCACAGCGCGATATGACGACTCCATCAAACACAGTTGTCTGTTCAAACTGTGGTCGATCACCAGACTCTGAGACTATTATAGAATGGAGCTCTGAGATCGATATGAACCACAGTTAACATGACAAACATATTTTTCACATACAGTTTCTGATTTACTTTTTAATCAATACTGTATTTTCAAGACTGATATGTTTAAAAAAATAATATTTTTTTTTAGAACTGGGACATGTGTAAGTGTACATGTTTGAGGTGCCTTTGTGGAATGAAGTTCAACCTGGTCTTGAGGACTTCTGTTTTGTCAGCCGTAAGAGTAAACAATCAAATGAAGAAA
This sequence comes from Salvelinus fontinalis, assembly GCF_029448725.1. Classification (NCBI taxonomy): domain Eukaryota; kingdom Metazoa; phylum Chordata; class Actinopteri; order Salmoniformes; family Salmonidae; genus Salvelinus; species Salvelinus fontinalis. The sequence continues at coordinate 11,656,456 of NC_074675.1, read as the reverse complement.
AAAACTAGTTTACAATAGGTTACAGATCTAAACTTGGCTTAATCACTGGAATGTGTGATGTTGGGCACAATATACACCTTGATTAAGTTGATATAAATCCCTATCATTTAAAATATAGATTTTAAATTTGAGTGTCATTATTTTTTATATAGCCTTCACTTTCTTGTTGAGAAAGTCTAACATTGGTGGGATAAGCGCAGGTGTGGTTTACTGACAATGACCACAAGAGCAGCCGCTCACCTATGACAGCTCTTCCAACTCTGACACAGCCTAAACAAAAGCAAAGAAAGGCTGTGCATTTGTTGGCGAACATGGCTTAAGCCTACTGTTGATTTAATTTCTATCCTGACCTTTTGTTCGTATGAGGAATGAATGCGATTGCATTCATAGTTGTTATAACCATTTAAGTCATGTGTAAGTGTTATTTATTACTAATTCATAGTCATTTATTTTGAAATCATAAAAAAGTATCAGACTCACTGCTCTTCCTCTTAGGACCACAAGGCATGAGGAATGACATGAGATTAAACAAAAAGATGGAGTGTGGGATTGGGAGAACAACATTCAACAAGATCAAAATGTAATCTGTTAAATTTTCACAAAAGACGGCTGGAATTCAGTCGGACCTGCATTGCAGAACAGTAGGGTACTGTAGCTCTTTTCCGCCATGCACAACTAAAGAATGTATGACCTAGCCTATTAGATTTCCCTCACAGGTAGATGCTTACAGTTTCCAGAATAACACATTTGTGTGTGCACAGGTTCTTAGTTTTGTTGACTTTTGTTTGCCAGAGAAATGTGTGAAATACATTCAAAAACAGATGTCAGTAGTTCATCATTTGGAGTGATCCAGAAAAATTAGACATCTGTTGCAATCTTGTTAGCTATTATTATTAAAACAATATTAACTTAGTGTATTGCTTACCACAAAATGTTGTTGATATCAAAAGACTGATGAGGCAAACTGACATTCACCTGATAAAATGCCATGATTCATTAAAAAAATATATCAATGACAACTCCAGCATAGCCATAACACCTATGTTCACAAATTTCTGATGTGCCTCCAAGAAGGGTAATGCAGCATCTGGGAAAAAATGTAAGGTTTAAAAGGCAGCTACAGGAAATACATGTTGCAGAACAGGAAATGTGTGGCACATACTTCTTCAGAGACCGTTTTAAGTCCAAAATAAACAACACAAATTAATGTAGCCTATAAGCTTTTTAATTCAACAAGAACATTGCGATAGAACAAGAAGCACAAATTGAAGAACTACACTCTGTTGGAGTTTGGACCCTAAGATTTTCACTGTATCCGCAATTATACCTGCAACCCTGTACATGTGACTATTAAATACTAAATCTGAATCACTCTGGTGATTATACTGCGGGAGAAGCCATGAGACTATCCAAATCAGGGTTGGAGTAACTGAAATTATTTTCTATTAGAAAGATCCTGAATTAAAAAGTAATTGACCCCCAAACCTGATCCAAGTCAACAGATTAAAACCATGTTCTCTTGAGAGCATACTGTACCTGACAGTGGAGGATGTTTCACTGGTTTACCTAACACACCTCACTGAACATAGTTCCACAGATTCACTTTATGAATTTCCGGTCCACAGATTTTCTGGGAGCCTTCAGTCACACAACCGGCTTGTATGCATGGCTGTTAGGACTGCAATGCTGGTACCTCCCAAAATAGACCATGTATGACATTCCATGATTTGAAAAGACTTTAGACCCTGTACTTGATATGCTGTGTATCATGTAATAAGGGTTTGTATAGTCCCAGTATGTCTGATCAGAGGAAGGGAGGATCATAGAGGGAGGAAGGTAAACTCAGTGAGCAGCAGTCCTGAACAACAGAGACCCTCTTCTCCGTTCAAGTCAAATATCTCACCATCCCCCATCATGTTGCCCCTCTGCACCACAGAGATATGACAGAATGGTGGGATAATGCAGCATTCTTAAGACAAAACAGAGGAACCCTGGGCTGCCCTACATAACGACCGTACAGCCAATGACATGGAATTGTGACAAAGTTGAATACTGTTGTATATTACTGTAGCCACAGTGAAAGGTGTGAAAATGTGAGAAAATCAACTCCTTTTGGAGGAATGTCTCCTGCGACGGCTGGTGTGACTGTTTCGTCGCGTGAGCTCAGATGGCTCGGAGTGCGATCGCTCGTGCGCCTTCAGGAGACGCAGGTACCTGAAGGCCTTTCCACACTGGCCACAGCTGTGGCCCTCCCCTGTGTGTTTAAACTTGTGCTCCCTCAGGTGCGTGTGTAGTTTGTAGGTCTTCCCACACTCGTCGCAGCTGTAAGGGCGTTCGTTCGAGTGCAGCCCCCGCTTGTGTATGCGGAGGCCCCCGCTGTCTTTAAAGGTCTTGTCGCATATGTCGCATCTGTAAGGTTTCTCTGAAGAGTGCCTGCGTATGTGGGCCTGGAGTAGGCTGTTGTTGCCAAACATCTTCTGGCAGACGGGGCAGGGGAGCTTGGGACTGGGGTCATGGTCTTTTTGGTGTCTCTTTAGGTCAAACTCATAAACAAAGGTCCTTCCGCACTGGGCACACAGGAACTGGCGGTTCCCAATGTGGTAGCCCATGTGTCTCTTTAACAAGCTTGGCATAAAGAAACGCAACCCACACTGCTCACAGGCGTACGGGCGGTCCATGGTGTGCCAGCGCTGGTGGGCAGACAGCTGGAATTGGGTTGGGAAACTCTTCGGACAATGAGTGCAAAAATAGGTATTCTCACTTGTATGACAATCCATGTGTCGTTTGCAGTACTGTACCTGCGTGAAACCCTTGCCACATATGGTGCATTTGTATGGTCTAGCATCCGTGTGGACACGATGGTGATTCTGAAGGCCAACCTTTCTCCGAAAGCACTTGCCGCACTCATCGCAGCTAAAGGGCCGCACGTCAGAGTGAATTTTCATATGGTTGGTCAGGAGTGCCAACGTCCTGAAGAACCTGCTACAATCGGTGCACTTGAAAGGTTTCTCTCCGGTGTGTATGCGGAGGTGATCCTCCAGCCGTCCCCGAGACAGAAAACGCTTCCCACACTCTTGGCAGGAGTTGGTTGCAGGGTTTCTCTTTTTCGAGCACGCTACTCGTAGTGGCTTTTGCACCCTCTTCCTTTGCATAATGGAACTCTCAAAGAGATCGACCTCTGTTTCCTGACCCCCGATCACCACACTGCTTCCGAGACCTGTGTCGGCCGACTCCATCTCCTTGTCCAAATTATCGTTTTGTGGAAGGGGTGGCAAGGAATGGAGTGATAAAGTGTAACTGGCAATATGGGAGACCCACTGGTCGACACTCGTTAGCTCGACCGGCTGGTTATCCGTGGCAGGGAGGACTATCTGTGAAGGAGAGGCTTCAGTGATGGAAGTACTCATCAGTGATACAAGTTGTTGCTGTCTCATTGTTTGCAACATACTCCTCACTGTTGGTGCCCCTTTTGATGGTGCCCCTCCCACCAGCCCCCTAACACCTTGAGGACTAGAGCAGACCACGGCGCTCTCTGGCAGTACATCGTCTTCTCTCTCCACAGTACTATCTTCTCCAGCATGGTCAGAGTCATCTGACATCATTCCCAGATCCTCCAAGTTACTGAAGGAGGCAGGGTTCATGACGCTTAGAGCGGCATCTAATGATTCTGATGGCTCGTCAAAATCTGGCTCCATTGATTGCATTCCACACGCGAGGCGGAAGGACAGCGAGGACAGCACACAGTCACCCACAGAAGAAGTGACAGGTACTGAGAGAAAGGGACAAATATAGAAAAATTACTTTCTGATTGGTTGAATGTGAAAGCCTAGGAATAAGCATGTTGACATTAATACCATTGAAAAACTATTTCACATTCCTGTAAATACAGCTAGTTCAAAGTGATCCATGACATTTTGGGGAAAACTACATTGTTCTTTGTTTATCTGTTGATAATTCTACTTAACATTAACAGGAAGGAGAAGATATGATTAAAGTAAGCCTACCAAACTGAATCTTATTTAGCAGGTTCTGGTGCTGGAGGAGAATCTTCAGGTGCTCAGGGTCAGACACAGACTTTCCACACTCCTCCAGGTCAGAGGGGGCAGCACTGATAATGGACGCTATCTGAGAAGAGTTAGAAGCTAAGATCAGCAACCAGGGGGTTTCTTAGAATGCGCAGGATAAACAACATTATGGCATGTGTTGGCATGTATACAGTTGTCTAACAATGTCAACATTAGATATGATTGGCAAATTGTTAGTTATAGACTTGTTGTGTAACAGTTCATTACCTGGGAGAGATCTGGCACAGATAGCAGTCGTTCCAGTCTGAGGACCAAGCCTCCCACAAGGGCCTGCAGTGCTGTGTCATACTTGGAGCCATACTGTGTATGGAACTCCTCCTACATGGAAGGAAAGAAAATTATTTAAGTCAGTGTCTTTGAAATGACAAAGTGGACAGTGTGAGAGGAAAGGGAGAAAGTGTGCCGAACCTGGAAGAAGTGCTTCCTCTCATAAGGGTTTTTCAGCAGGGTTTGGACCAGCGCCACAAAGTTAGCCTGTGACTCCTCCACTTCTGCATCTGGCTGCTGTAATCAGGATTTGCATGGGTGACAGGGTTTGTAGAAGTCATAAGTCCAACCTGAAAACAACTTTTATCTCTTACCCCATCCGTGTTTTCACTTTGCAGATCTAAAGAATCAGATGAGTAACAGCAAAGCAAGACAGATGGCAGAAAGCTCCCGCAACCCCACTGGAAGGTGTTAACACTAATGTTGTTTATGCTTATCCATTACCCTCAGATTAGTACACTACTGAGCTAAAGGCTATTTTCAAACCAGACTAATGTGCAAATCAGACTAATGTGCTCTCTTTTAAGTAGTCGTCCGAGAATGGTATTGACAGAAATGTTTTAGTATGCCGTGTTACAGGTGTGTTGAGTCTGTGCGCCGATATAGGGCGGAATTTCCACACTGCCACACAAGAGATAAATATTCTTACCCCCAAGATGTTCATCTTTTCCAGGAGACGTTGGATGTCCTGAAGGTTGGGTGGGTCCTTGCGGAACAACTCCAAGATCATCTAAAATAATGGGACAAAATTGTAAATGATTTTTCTAATACACAATGTGTCAAAACCACCCCTCCCATGACCACATATCATGTCACTCACCCTTGCTCTCAGGCCCAGGATGAGTTGAGCCCTCTGTTTGTAACTCAGCAACTTTGGAACTGCTTCAGTCACCACAGTTACAAACTCCTCGACTTTCCCATAGTGCATCACATTGCGTTGATTCACCACGTGCCATACAAATGAATACATCAGCCGCAGCGGAGAAACCAATAGTCGCAAAGAGGAGAGAGGAAGTGGGGGAGCTATAGCAAGACGATAGAACAACATGTTAGGGTGTGTAGCTTCATCCTCTAGGCTCTTTAGCAACAAATACCTCCAGCAGCAACATGGCTAACTAGCTAACTAGCTAGCAAACTTAAATTTAGAAGGCAAGCCGAAACGAACATTAGCTTTACACTTAGCTACCCATTGAAGATAGTCGCTAGCTAGCTAGCTAGCGCTCTGCACTGCAGTGACTTGGGTCTGTAGCCAGGCCCACATTTGTAAAAATGGTTAGATTGCTAATACATGTCTAGCAAGTGTCGTATAATGTAACCTACCCGTACTGGCAGTACTCTTCTTTACTCGTTTGTCCATGCCAGAATGTTACCAAATATGTACGATAGGCAGAAATCTAACAGTAAAGGTAACTAGCATGATAGATAGCTATCCACAACCCACTAACGATTTAAGGAAATGGCGACAACAACAGATGGAAACGGAACCAAAACCAGAACAGAGTTTTGACCAGACTATTAACAATAAGATTGACAGCATAACATCATTACTGCCACCTATCGTGCTGGAATAAGAGCCGCAATTGAATCCTACTGCTCTCTTTTCTTGAAATTACATTTTTAGGTTAAAACACGAATTTCATAATTTTTCTGTATATATTTGGTTGAGTATGAATCTTTATTTTGTGGCTTAATAAACACCTTAAATGTATTATAAAAAGTCATCACACAGTACCATTCTAGCATACATTTGGTTACCTTTGCTGTGAATAAAATAGCAAAACAAGTGAGTAGTGGCACACAATTGTGACTTTATTTGCCTTTATCCAACATCAAATGTGCATATTTTTTGTAAAGGCTTCCGGCAATCATTGACTACTCTCAAAAAGAGAAATACGTGAGTGGCTGTCAATGTACATCTTATGTCATTGGAATTTCAACCTATCCAAAAAAAAATCATCACAAACAAATATGTTTTAATGACACAATCATTCATTGTTATCTAACAGGAGATATGTTTGTTGCTGCATTAATTAAGCCAGACATTATATTATTTTTCAGTGTTCAGTCTATTTAGGGAATCCTGAATTATGGTCCAAAATGGTCAAAAATCTAAAGTCTACAACAAAAAATGAGAAATATTATTACAGCTATTGGCAATTTGTCAGGACATTAAAAATAGCATCCCCGACAGTGTGGAAGGCAGCCACTGTGCAGTAAATCAACTCATTTTGGAGGAATTTCTCCTGCGACGGCTGGTGTGACTGTATTTCCTTGTCTGCTCAGATCGCTCTCCTGAGTGCAACCGCTCATGCGCCTTCAGAAGACGTGGTAACTTGAAGACCTTTCCACACTGGTCACAGGGGTGCCCCTCCGCCGTGTGGTGGATAATTATGTGCTCCTTCAGGTGCTGATTCAGCTTGTACGTCTTCCCACACATGTCGCAGTGGTAAGGGCGTTCGCCCGTGTGCAGACGTTTGTGACTGCTCAAGCTGCTGCTCTGTTTAAAGGTCTTGTCGCATATGTCACATCTGTAAGGTTTTACAGAGGTGTGCGTAAACATGTGGGCCTTAATGAGTCCGTTGCTGCCAAACACCTTCTGGCAGACAGGGCATGGGATCTTGGGCTTGGGGCCATGGTCCCTTTGGTGTTTCTTCAGGTCAAACTCATAAACAAAAGTCTTTCCACACTGGGCACAGAGGAACGGGCGGTTCCCAATGTGATAGCCCATGTGCCTCTTCAGCCCACTAGGATGAAAGAAGCGCATCCCACACTGCTCACAGATGAATGGGCGCTCCATGGTGTGCCAGCGCTCGTGGACAGACAGCTTGTATTGAGTTGGGAATCTCTTCTGACAATGAGTGCAGGGAAAGTTATTTTCACTTGCATGAGACTGGATGTGTATTCTGCAATAAAATGCTTGGCTGAAGCCCTTTCCGCAGATGGTGCATTTGTGTGGTTTTGCACCCATGTGGATGAGCTGATGCTTCTTCAGGTCAGCCTTTTTCCGAAAACCCTTGTCACACTCATCACACTTAAATGGTCGCGCTTCAGAGTGATTTTTCATATGAGTGGTCATGTATCCTAAGGACCTGAAGGCCCTGCCACACTCCGTGCACTTGAAAGGTTTCTCTCCTGTGTGAATGCGTAGGTGATTTTCCAGCTGAGACGGATAGACAAAACTCTTCCCACACTCCTGGCAAATTATGGTTGCCTCAGGGATTTTCCTCTTCGAGGGTACAGTTATTCTTTGTGGCTTGGGTGGCCGTCTCCTTCGGATAACAGCCCTCTCAAAGTGATTGGCTTCTGCTTCCTGACCCCCAATTTCCACACTGCTTCCAAGACACGTGTCACCTGACCGGATCTCCTTGTCTTCATCGTTTTGTGGAAGGGGTGGCAAGGAAGGGAGCGAGATAGTGTTACTTGCAATGTGGGAGACCCACTGGTGGACACTCGCTAGCTTGACCGGCTGGTTATCTGGTTGGTTCCCATTGGTGACCGTTTGAGGGATGACAATATGTGAAGGAGAGTCTTCGGTGATGAAAGTATTCATCAGTGTTACAAGCTCTTTGTCGCTCTCTGTCGGCAGCATGCTCTCTACTGTTGGTGCCCCCCCCACTGGCCTGCTTATACTTTCAGGAGTAGGTGAGACTATGTCGTTCTTTGACAGTGCATTGTCTTTTTCACTGTGGAGTACTGAATTCTTCGCCCCACATGCGTTATCTCTGGAATTGTGCTCTTCTCTCTCCACAGTAGTTACTGCTCCAGTGTGGTCCGATTCATCTGACATCATTCCCAGATCCTCCAAGTCCCTGAAAGAGGCAGGGTTCATGATGCTTAGAGCGGCTTCTAATGATTCCGCTGGCTCGTCAAAATCTGTCTGCATGGACTGCATTCCACAGGTTAAGCGGAAGGACAGCGAGGACAGCACACAGTCCCCTACAGAAGACGTGACAGGTACTGAGAAAAAGGGACAAATACAGATTTAAAAAAAATAATAATAATAATGAATATTTTATATTACACCACATTCTGTTTGTTTGAACTTGAAAGTATTGGGCATGTTTAGATTAATACCATTTCAAAGTAATTCAAATTCCTGTAAATACAGCTGGTTCAAAGTTATCAATAGAGTGAACCATGGCAGTTTGACAAAAAGGGAAAACTACATTGCTCTTTGTTTATCTGTTGATAATTCTACTTAACATTAACAGGAAGGAGAAGATATGATTAAAGTAAGCCTACCAAACTGAATCTTATTTAGCAGGTTCTGGTGCTGGAGGAGAATCTTCAGGTGCTCAGGGTCAGACACAGACTTTCCACACTCCTCCAGGTCAGAGGGGGCAGCACTGATAATGGACGCTATCTGAGAAGAGTTAGAAGCTAAGATCAGCAACCAGGGGGTTTCTTAGAATGCGCAGGATAAACAACATTATGGCATGTGTTGACACGTACACTACTGTTCAAAAGTTTGGGGTCACTTAGAAATGGCCTTGTTTTTGAAAGAAAAACACATTTGTTGTCCATTAAAATTACATCAAATTGATCAGAAATACAGTGTAGACATTGTTAATGTCGTAAATGACTATTGTAGCTGGAAACTGATATAGCTGAAAGTTGGAAACTGAATATATACATAGATGTACAGAGGCCCATTATCAGCAACCATCACTCCTGTGTTCCAATGGCATGTTGTGTTAGCTAATCCAAGTTTATAATTTTAAAAGGCTAATTGATCATTAGAAAACCCTTTTGCAATTATGTTAGCACAGCTGAAAACTGTGGTGCTGATTAAAGAAGCAATAAAACAGGCCTTCTTTAGACTAGTTGAGTATCTGGAGCGTCAGAATTTGTGGGTTCGATTACAGGCTCAAAATGGCCAGAAACAAAGACCTTTCTTCTGAAACTCGTCAGTCTATTCTTGTTCTGAGAACTGAAGGCTATTCCATGCGAGAAATTGCCAAGAAACTGAAGATCTCGTACAACGCTGTGTACTAACTCCCCTCACAGAACAGCGCAAACTGGCTCTAACCAGAATAGAAAGAGTGGGAGGCCCTGGTACACAACTGAGCAAGAGAACAAGTACATTGGAGTGTCTAGTTTGAGAAACAGATGCCTCACAAGTCCTCAACTGGCAGCTTCATTAAATAGTACCCGCAAAACACCAGTTTCAACATCAACAGTGAAGAGGTGACTCCGGGATGCTGGCCTTCTAGGCAGAGTTGCAAAGAAAAAGACATATCTCAGACTGGCCAATAAAAATGAAAGATTAAGATGGGTAAAAGAACACAGACACTGGACAGAGGAAGATTGGAAAAAAGTGTTATGGACAGACGAATCTAAGTTTGAGGTGTTCCGTTCACAAAGACGAACATTCGTGAGACGAGGAAAAAATGAAAAGATGCTGGAGGAGTGCTTGACGCCATCTGTCAAGTATGGTGGAGGAAATGTGATGGTCTGGGTGTGCTTTGGTGGTGGTAAAGTGGGAGCTTTTTACATAGTAAAAGCAATCTTGAAGAAGGAAGGCCATCACTCCATTTTGCAACGCCATGCCATACCCTGTGGCTTAATTGGAGCCAATTTCCCCCTACAACAGGAAAACGACCCAAAGCACAGCTCCAAACTATGCAAGAACTATTTAGGGAAGAAGCAGTCAGCTGGTAGTCTGTCTATAATGGAGTGGCCAGCACAGTCACCGGATCTCAACCCTATTGAGTTGTTGTGGGAGCAGCTTGACCGTATGGTACGTAAGAAGTGCCCATCAAGCCAATCCAATTTATGGGAGGTGCTTCAGGAAGCATGGGGTGAAATCTCTTCAGATTACCTCAACAAATTGACAACTAGAATGCCAAAGGTCTGCAAGGCTGTAATTGCTGCAAATGGAGGATTCTTTGACGAAAGCAAAGTTTGAAGGACATTATTATTTCAATTAAAAATCATTATTTATAACCCTGTCAACGTCTTAACTATATTTCCTATTCATTTTGTAACTAATTTCATGTGTGTTTTCATGGAAAACAAGGACATTTCTAAGTGACCCCAAACTTTTGAACAATAGTGTATATAGTCGTCTAACAATGTCAACATTAGATATGATTGGTGAATTGTTAGTTATAGACTTGTTGTGTAACAGTTCATTACCTGGGAGAGATCTGGCACAGATAGCAGTCGTTCCAGTCTGAGGACCAAGCCTCCCACAAGGGCCTGCAGTGCTGTGTCATACTTGGAGCCATACTGTGTATGGAACTCCTCCTACAGGGAAGGAAAGAAAATAATTTAAGTCAGTGTCTTTGAAATGACAAAGTGGACAGTGTGAGAGGAAAGGGAGAAAGTGTGCCGAACCTGGAAGAAGTGCTTCCTCTCATAAGGGTTTTTCAGCAGGGTTTGGACCAGCGCCACGAAGTTAGCCTGTGACTCCTCCACTTCTGCATCTGGCTGCTGTAACACAAATTGGGAATCATTTGATACAAAGTACAGCCACTTTGGTCATCAGAATTACATGTGTTACTTAAAAAGAGGGGTATTGAGTATGGGTGACAGGGTTTGTAGAAGTCATAAGTCTAGCCTGAAAACAACTTTTATCTCTTACCCCATCTGTGTTTTCACTTTGCAGATCTAAGGAATCAGATGAGTGACAGCAAAGCAAGACAGATGGCAGAAAGCTCCCGCAACCCCACTGGAAGGTATTAACACTTGTATGTCGTTTAAACTTATGCAGTCCCCTCAGATCTGTACACTGCAAAGCTAAAGGCTATTTTCAAACCAGAGTACAGCGCATATTTTACCCTCTTTTAAGTGTATGTCGCTCCACCCTTGGTTTTTCTGGGTTAATGATATTGACAGTCATTCTTGAATATGTTGTTTTACAGGTGTGAGTTGTTCACTGGTATGGGTCAGAATTTCCACACTGTCACACAGGAGAGAGAAATATTCTTACCCCCAAGATGTTCATCTTTTCCAGGAGACGTTGGATGTCCTGAAGGTTGGGTGGGTCCTTGCGGAACAACTCCAAGATCATCTAAAATAATGGGACAAAATTGTATATGATTTTTCTAATACACAATGTGTCAAAACCACCCCTCCCATGACCACATATCATGTCACTCACCCTTGCTCTCAGGCCCAGGATGAGTTGAGCCCTCTGTTTGTAACTCAGCAACTTTGGAACTGCTTCAGTCACCACAGTTACAAACTCCTCGACCTTCCCATAGTGCATCACATTGCGTTGATTCACCACATGCCATACAAACGAATACATCAGCCGCAGCGGAGAAACCAATAGTCGCAAAGAGGAGAGAGGAAGTGGGGGAGCTATAGCAAGACGATAGAACAACATGTTAGGGTGTGTGGCTTCATCCTCTAGGCCACAGGTGTCAAACTCATTCCACGGAGGGCCGAGTGTCTGCGGGTTTTCGCTCCACCCTTGTACTTGATTGATGAATTAACATCACTAATTAGTTAGGAACTCCCCACACCTGGTTGTCTAGGGCTTTATTGAAAGGAAAGACCAAAAACCTGCAGACACAAGGCCCTCCGTGGAATGAGTTTGACACCCCTGCTCTAGGCTCTTTAGCAACAAATACCTCCAGCAGCAACATGGCTAACTAGCTAGCAAACTTAAATTTAGAAGGCAAGCCGAAATAGACATTAGTTTTACACTAAGCTATCAATTGAAGATAAAAATCGGGTCTATAGCCAGGTTCACATTTGTAAAATTGAATAGATTGCCAATACATGGTTAGCAAATGTCGTATAATGTAACCTACCCGTACTGGCTGTACTCTTCTTGACTCGTTTGTCCATGCCGGAATGTTACCAAATATGTACGATAGGCAGAAATCTAACAGTAAAGGTAACTAGCATACTGGACAGATATCACCAAGTCACTGACGATTTTTTGGGGTGAAATTGGCGACAACGGGAAACGGAACCAAAACCAGAACAAAGTTTTGACCAATTAAAACCAAGATTGGCAGCATAACAACATTACCGCCACCTACCGTGCTGGAATAAGAGCCGCAACTGAATCTTCTCGTTTCTTGAAATTAAATTTTTAGGTAAAAACATAAATTTCATCATATATATCTGGATAAATATGAATCTTTATTAATTAACTTTTGTGGCTTAATACACTTTAAATGTATTATAAAAAGTAATCGCACAGGACCATTCTAGGAAATACTAGGTTTCCCTTGCTGTGAATGTTTTCAACTAAAACAGCAAAACAATTGAGTAGTGGTACACAATTTTGCCTTCATCCAACACCAAATGTTGTGCATATTTTTTGTAAAGGCTTCCGGCAACCATTGACTACTCTCAAAAAGAGAAATACGTGAGTGGCTGTCAATGTACATCTTATGTCATTGGAATTTCAATAACCTATCCAAAAAAAAAAGCATCACAAACAAATATGTTTTAATGACGCAGTCATTAATTGTTATCTAACAGGACATATGTTTGTTTCTGTGTGAATTAAGCCAGACATTCTACTATTTGTCAATGTTCAGTCGAGGGAATCCTGGATTATGGTCCAAAATGGTCAAGTTTACGGAAAAAATCTGGACATGATTACAGCCAATGGCACTGGATTTTTTGACAAAGTTAAACTTGTGTCAGAACAATAAAACTAGCATTCCAGTCATTGTGTGTGTGGAGGGCAGCCACTGCAGAAAATCAACTAATTTTGGAGGAATGTCTCCTGCGACAGTTGGTGTGACTGTATTTCCTTGTCTGCTCAGATCGCTCTCCTGAGTGCAACCGCTCATGCGGCTTCAGAAGACGTGGTAACTTGAAGACCTTTCCACACTGGTCACAGGGGTGCCCCTCCGCTGTGTGGTGGATAATTATGTGCTCCTTCAGGTGCTGATTCAGCTTGTACGTCTTCCCACACATGTCGCAGTGGTAAGGGCGTTCGGCCGTGTGCAGACGTTTGTGACTACTCAAGCTGCTGCTCTGTTTAAAGGTCTTGTCGCATATGTCACATCTGTAAGGTTTTACAGAGGTGTGCGTAAACATGTGGGCCTTAATGAGTCCGTTGCTGCCAAACACCTTCTGGCAGACAGGGCATGGGATCTTGGGCTTGGGGCCATGGTCCCTTTGGTGTTTCTTCAGGTCAAACTCATAAACAAAAGTCTTTCCACACTGGGCACAGAGGAACGGGCGGTTCCCAATGTGATAGCCCATGTGCCTCTTCAGCCCACTAGGATGAAAGAAGCGCATCCCACACTGCTCACAGATGAACGGGCGCTCCATGGTGTGCCAGCGCTCGTGGGCGGACAGCTTGTATTGGGTTGGGAATCTCTTCTGACAATGAGTGCAGGGAAATTTTCACTTGCATGAGACTGGATGTATATTCTGCAATAAAATGCTTGGCTGAAGCCCTTTCCGCAGATGGTGCATTTGTGTGGTTTTGCACCCATGTGGATGAGCTGATGCTTCTTCAGGTCAGCCTTTTTCCGAAAACCCTTGTCACACTCATCACACTTAAATGGTCGCGCTTCAGAGTGATTTTTCATATGAGTGGTCATGTATCCTAAGGACCTGAAGGCCCTGCCACACTCCGTGCACTTGAAAGGTTTCTCTCCTGTGTGAATGCGTAGGTGATTTTCCAGCTGAGACGGATAGACAAAACTCTTCCCACACTCCTGGCAAATTATGGTTGCCTCAGGGATTTTCCTCTTCGAGGGTACCATTATTCTTTGTGGCTTAGGCGCCCATCTCCTTCTGATAACAGCCCTCTCAAAGAGATTGGCTTCTGTTTCCTGACCCCCAATTACCACACTGCTTCCAAGACGTGTCACCTGACCAGATCTCCTTGTCTACATCATTGTTTTGTGGAAGGGGTGGCAAGGAAGGGAGCGAGATAGTGTTACTTGCAATGTGGGAGACCCACTGGTGGAAACTTGCTACTTTGACCGGTGGGTTACACAGTTGGTTCCCAATGGTGACCGTGGCAAGGATGACTAATTTGACTATCTGTGAAGGAGAGGATTTGGTGAAGGAACTACTCATCAGTGATACAAGCGGTTGGTGTCTCTCTGTTGACAGCATACTCCTTACTGTTGGTGCCCCTTTTGATGGTGACCCTCCCACTAGTCCGCTAACACCTTGAGGACTAGACTCGCTCTCTGGCAGTGCATTGTCTTCTTCACTGTCACACACTGCATTTTTCTCCCCACTTCCGTTATCCCTGGCACCCTCTTCTCTCTCCACAGTACTATCTTCTGCAGCATGGGGCGAGTCATCTGACATCATTCCCAGATCCTCCAGGTCACTGAAGGAGGCAGGGTTCATGACGCTTAGAGCGGCATCTAATGATTTTGATGGCTCGTCAAAATCTGTCTCCATTGATTGCATTCCACAGGCGAGGCGGAAGGACAGCGAGGACAGCACACAGTCACCCACAGAAGAAGTGAGAGGTACTGAGAAAAAATTCAATATGAAAAATATTTAAGTACATTACATTTAAGGATATTCTGCAAATTAAAAAGACTAGGCTTTTTATATATATTCCTGTTAAAAAAATCATAAAATGGTTCATAATGAAGTGAAAGGTCCCGTATGTAGCTTTGTGCGCGACCCAACCAAATGTACATAGAAATGTCAGTTATAGATCTGTCTTTCTCATTGTAAACAAGTCTGAAAAGCGGTATATCAGTTCTATGCGTGCTATTTCTATGCCTTCCGTCCTTAAGTTTAGCTTTTGCATCTTTTTATTTAAGGTTTTGTAAACTTGTAATGTTCTTTGTTTAGCTGTTTATAAATCTACTGTACATACACAGGGAGGATAACAGATAATGATTGAAGTAGAGACTACAAAGCTTCCTATGGACTGTTTTCAAGTCTACCATTTTTGTTGAACTGGGTTTTATTTAGCAATTTCTGGTGCTGGAGGAGGATCTTCAGCTGCTCAGGGTCAGACACAGACTGTCCACACTCCTCCAGGTCAGAGGGGGCAGCACTGATCATAGATGCTATCTGAGAAGGAGAGGAATAACCAAAGATCAGCAAAAGGGAGGTGGCTTAGCATGTGAGGTAAAGACAATAATATGGCATGTGTTGACATAAATTGTTATCTAATAATGACAAAATGTAGGTATGATCAGTGAACTGCTTGTTATAGACTTGTCATTTACCAGTTCAATACCTGGGAGAGATCTGGCACAGATAGCAGTTGTTCCAGTCTGAAGACCAAGCCTCCCACAAGGGCTTGCAGTGCTGTGTCATACTTTGAGCCATACTGTGTATGGAACTCCTCCTACATGGAAGGAAAGAGTGACAGTGTCTATGAGAGAACCTACCTGAATGACGAGCCGCTAAATGCAAGTCAGAAGAAATGAAGAGAGAGAAAGTATGTCAAACCTGGAAGAAGTGCTTCCTCTCATAAGGGTTTTTCAGCAGGGTTTGGACCAGCGTCACAAAGTTAGCCTGCGACTCCTCCACTTCTGCATCATGCTGCTGTAACACAGAATGTGAATAATTTGATACAAGTATAACTTTTCTGGTTATCTGAATTAAGCTATTAAAATGAGTAGCTGTTACACCCTTTGAATGTATGCAGGAGAGAGAAAAATGTACTTACCCCTGAGGATGCACTGATGTTCATCTTTCCCAGGAGACGTTGGATGGCCTGAGGGTTAGGTGGACACAATCCTTGCGGAACATCTCCAAGATCATCTAAATAATGGGAATCATGGCGATATTGAGTAAACTTGCATCTTCCCCGCCCACCTTACACACATCTAGTTTCTACTGGCATTGATACAAATGTGTCAATCAAAGCATAATAAACCACCCCTCCCATGACCACACAACATGTCACTCACCCTTGCTCTCAGGCCCAGGATGAGTTGAGCCCTCTGTTTGTAACTCAGCAACTTTGGAACTGCTTCAGTCACCACAGTTACAAACTCCTCGACCTTCCCATAGTGCATCACATTGCGTTGATTCACCACATGCCATACAAATGAATACATCAGCCGCAAGGGAGAAATCAAGAGTCGCAAAGAGGAGAGAGGAAGTGGGGGACCTATGGAAAGAAGAGAGAACCAAAAAAATTTTTTTGTCTACAACATCAAGCCTATACAAAATATTATGATAAGACTATACCACAGATGAGCGTTATAATCTTTGGCTTTACTATATTTAGCAGCAATAGATAGCTACATTTAGAAAGAAAGCCAACATGACATTAACATGAAATGAATGTAGTTAGCTATACTAGTAAATTACTTTACAGTTCACTTAGGGCTGCCTGTAAGTTGAATTTAAGCTACTCTAGCTAACGTTAACGTTAGCCAGGGTTAATAGACAGTTTAGAAACAACCCCTGCCCTACCCGTACTGGCAGTAGCTTTGACTCGTTTGTCCATGATGGAAAAGTTGTTATCAAATGTATGTATAGATAATAAACAACAAAATCTAACAGCATACAGCTGTATATCAACATGCAATACAATTCATAAATGTGGAAATGGCAACAACAACTGTACATCCAGAAAACAATTAGTGTGTCGTCAGCAACACCATAAAAGTACTTCTGGGTCACGGTTTCGGGAAAATGTCAAAATAAAAGTACCATATGTAATAGTATAAAAGTAATTCACCTGTATGTATTCATGATGTATGAACAATTATAGTATGAACATTAACAATGATACATATTTGTTCATATTTACATTTTAGTAGATGCCCTTATCCAGAGTGACTTATAGTTAGAGCGTTCATCTTAAAATAGCTAGGTGGGACCACATCTCACAGTCATAGTAAGTACATTTTTCCTCAGCAAAGTCAGTGTCAAGTGCGAGTGTTAGTTCACAAAAGGCTTTTAAGGGGGGGGGGGGTTATTTAAGTGAAGGGGGGGGGGTTAAAATACTAATTGTAGAGGTAGGGTTTCAGATGTTTTTCGGAAGATGGGCAGGGCCTCTGTCCTAGCTTCAGGGGGAAGCCGGTTCTACCATTGGGGTGCCATGACAGAGAAGAGCTTGGACAAGTCTGAGTGGGAGCTGCTCTCCCGTAGGGGTGGATGGGCCAAGAGACCAGAAGTGGCGTGGAGTGCTTGGGTTGGGGTGTAGCGTTTGAGCATAGCCTGAAGGTAGGGAGGGGCAGATGCGTGTCGCCACCTGGGTGTCAGAAGGGGTGGAGGAGAAAAGTAGTTGAGTGTCATCCGCATAGCAATGATATGAAAGACAATGTAAGGATATGACAGAGCCGAGTGACTTGGTGTATAGATAGAAGACGGCCCAGAACCAAGCCCTGGTGGACATCGGTAGTGAGAGTATGTGGTGCAGACAAAGATCGTCTGCATGTCACCTGGTAGGAGCGGCCTGCCAGGTAGGATGCAATCCAAGAGTGTACAGAGCCTGAGATGCCCAGTTCTCAGAGGGTGGAGAGGAGGATCTCATGGTTCACGGTTTCGAAGGAAGAGGATAGATCTAGGACAGGTATTCTCAAACTGGGGTATGCCCAGGGGTACGCGCAATGCCGTCAGGGGTACGCCAAGTAAAAATGTGATTCACATTTAAAAACAGTCCATATATATTTTCCAACAGGGCTATACATTTGTGTGAGTTTCTCTCTCGCCTGAGTAGCCTCATTTCACTGCCCAAAATAAAATTAAACCATCTAGTGTTCAGCGAAATAACAACACAATGTCAAATACAGGTAGCCTAGTCAAATAATTAACATCAAATCACATTAACCATTACTCTCTCGCAGGAATTCCACTAACAGTCCGTATGTAGCCAAACGTAGCCACTGATCTTGTTGGTATCTGTACTGATGGCACAAAAACCATGACAGGGAGGCATAGTGGAGTGGTAACGCGCGTGCAAGCAGTTGCTCCCAACGCCACTTGGGTACACTGCAGCATCCACGAGAGGCTCTTGCTGCCAAGGGAATGCCTGACATCTTGAAAGACATTTTGGACACTACAGTGAAAATGGTTAACTTTGTTAAAGCAAGGCCCCTGAACTCTCGTGTATTTTCTGCACGATACAATGATATGTGCAGCGACCATGTAACGCTTTTACAACATACAGAAGTGCACTGGTTATCAAGGGGCAAAGTATTGACACGTTTTTTAAAATTGAGAGACGAGCTTAAAGTTTTCTTTACTGACCATCATTTTCACTTGTCTGACTGCTTGCATGATGACGAGTTTCTCACACGACTGGCCTATCTGGGTGATGTTTTTTCTTGCCTAAATGATCTGAATCTAGGATTACAGGGACTCTTCGCAACTATATTCAGGGACAAAATTGAGGCTATGATTAAGAAGTTGGAACTCTTCTCTGTCTGCATTAACAAGGACAACACACAGGTATTTCCCTCATTGTATGATTTTTTGTGTGCAAATGAACTCAAGCTTACGGACAATGTCAAATGTGATATAGCGAGGCACCTGAGTGAGTTGGGTGTGCAATTTCTCAGGTACTTTCCCAAAACGTATGACACAAACAACTGGATATGTTATCCCTTTCATGCCCTGCCTCCAGTCCACTTACCGATATCTGAACAAGAGAGCCTCATCGAATTTGCAACAAGCAGTTCTGTGAAAATTTAATTTAATGAGTATCCTGCCTTGGCAAATCACGCTGTTAAGACACTGATGCCCTTTGCAACCACGTACCTATGTGAGAGTGGATTCTCGGCCCTCACTAGCATGAAAACTAAATACAGACACAGTCTGTGTTAGGAAAATGATTGAGAATCTCTCCAATACAACCCAAAATTGCAGTTATGTGCATCCTTTCAAGCACACCCTTCTCATTAACCTGTGTTGAGTTATTCACAATTTTCAATTAACAAATAAGGTTTTATATGTAAGATGGTTAAATAAAGAGCAAAATGATTGATTATTATAATATTATTATTTGTGCCCTGATCTTATAAGAGCTCTTTGTCACTTCCCACGAACCAGGTTGTGACAAAAACTCACACTCATTCTTATGTTTAATAAATGTATCGTATGTGTGTGTGTGTGTGGCAGGCTTACAATGATGGCAAAAAAAACATTTGAGAGTGCGGTGACCCTGGTCCTAGAAGGGGTACGCAGCTGGAGGTTGAATGTTTGAAAGGGTACGGTACTATAAAAAGTTTGGGAACCAATGATCTAGGAGGATGAGAACAGAGGAGAGAGATTCAGCTTTGGCAGTGCGGAGAGCCTCCTAGAATTGGAGGAAAGGGAGACAGAAAAGGAAACAAAGTATAGACCTGGAGGGTTTTGCGGTGAGATTAGTAGGTGAACAGCCTCCCATAAAGATGAGGTCAAGTGTATTGCCTGCTTTGTGAGTGGCAGGGGACTGGGAAAGGGTGAGGTCAAAAGACAAATCATGTACAGGAAACACTCCAGTCTGGTTTTTAGACCCCATCATTGTACTGAAACTGCACTTGTGAAGGTGTAAATTACTTTTGAATGGCGTCAGACCAAGGCTCTGCATCTGTTCTTGTGCTCCTAGACCTTTGTGCCGCTTTTGACACCATCGATCACCACATTCTTTTGGAGAGATTGGAAACCCTAATTGGTCTACATGGACAAGTTCTTGCCTGGTTTAGATCATATCTGTCAGAAAGATATCACTTTTTCTCTGTGGATGGTTTTTCTCTGACAAATCAATTGTACTGTAATGAAACAGGCAGGGAGCAGGTCTCGAACCCTCGACCTCCTATCCCGAGGTCCGGCGCGCTATCGACTGTGCCGCAAAAGCATGCTCAAACGGCAGAGTCGATTTCCGCGCTTATAAACCCAGGGTCGTTACACTACTCCCTCCTTTCAAAGAGCGCGTCCTCGCGCTAGCTTGCGACTTTACGTCTTACAGGAACGCGCTCACCGGCCAAGCACACGCACTGTCGTGGATGCGAGGTCCGATCACTTCTGACACCAATGTAATGAAACAGCAGGGAGCGGGTCTCGAACCCTCGACCTCCTAGCCCGAGGTCCGGCGCGCTATCGACTGTGCCGCAAAAGCATGCTCAAACGGCAGAGTCGATTTCCGCGCTTATAAACCCAGGGTCGTTACAGTACGTTTCTGTGTTCGAGGTTCCGTTTTAGGACCACTATTGTTTTCACTATACATTTTAACTCTTGGTGATGTCATTCGGAAACACAATGTCAACTTTCAATGCTATGCGGACCACACACAGCTGTACATTTCGATGACACATGGTGAAGCCCCAAAATTGCCTACCCTGGAAGTCTGTGTTTCAGACTTAAGGAAGTGGTTGGCGGCAAATGTTTTACTTTTAAACTTGGATAAAATAGAGGTGCTAGTTCTAGGTCCCAAGAAACAAAGATATACGCTGTTTGATCTGACAATTAATCTTGATGGTTGTACAATCATCTCAAATAAAACTGCGAAGGACCTCTGCGTTACTCTGGACCTGAGCTCTCTTTCGACAAACATATCAAGAATATTTCAAGGGCAGCTTTTTTCCATTTTTAACATTGCAAAAATCAGAAACGTTTTGTCCAAAAATTATGCCGAGAAGCTAATCCACGCTTTTGTCACTTCTAGATTAGACTGCTGCAATGCTCTACTCTCCGGCTACCCAGATAAAGCACTAAATAAACTTCAGTTAGTGCTAAATACGGCTGCTAGAATCTTGACCAGAACCCAACATTTTTATCATATTGCTCCAGTGCTAGCCTCTTTACACTGGCTTCCTGTTAAGACTAGGGCTGATTTCAAGGTTTTACTGCTAACCTGCAAAGCGTTACATGGACATTATAATGTCTGGAACGGAGTGAATGGAATGACACCATTCCACCAATTCCGCTTCAGCCATTACCACGAGCCCGCCCTCCCATCCTCCCCAATTAAGGTGCCACAAAACTCCTGTGGTTGGTCCATATAAACAGGATGCAACCGTAACAGACAGTCCATGAAGCGTTGTATGTGAACGTGAGTAGATTACCTTGAAAACAACAATCTTGAACACAGTCCCCAGTTCTTATTATACCTCAGTGATCCAGTTAGTGTTGCTGCCACGAACCAGAAAGTAATCTTAACATCCAACTGGAAGTTTTTGTGCGGCATAGAAGCTGGCAGCATTACCGCCACCTAGCGTGCTGGAATTTGACGCGTAGACTATGAAAAACAATGTAAAACCTATAGCGCAGGAAAGGCCTACTCTTGAATACACAAATACTTTTTAGGCCAACACAAATGTCTGGATGGTTTATACACTTTGCACACTTGCTCTGTCAGTGTTACTTTTCTGTGTTCTGTCTGAACCAACCTTACCTAATGTAGTATCGTGATCTATATCTGCTATATTAGTTACTATGCCGTTACTAAGCAGTAATGTATTACGGCAGTGTTATGTTACGACACCTAATAGACAGTGCGCATGCGCACTATTGGGCTGTAGGACACGAGATGTTCTTACTAAACTACACTAACTGTACTCCCGTATCCTGCCTGGTAGTTTTCTCCACAACACAAATATTGCAGTGGAGATAAGGTGATTAAGCTTATTTTCCGCCAGTAGAAGACTGTTTATTCTAAGCACTGCTATAGCAGGTACGGTGTTCGGGAGCTGCCAAGTAGCCTATTGGAGTTGAGAACAGCGACACTGCCCTCTGGTGGTTAAATTAAGAACTGTCGTTGAACCCATCGAAAATAGGCATCTCATTTGAGAAATATTGTAAAAAAAAATATATATAAAAAGAAGAAACGTGCAGATAATAAAGAAATTGCAGAAACTCTGAAATGGAGAAAGTGAAGAATTAGATTAACATTTTTGAAAATGAAGCAATACAAGGAATGAGGAAACTGAAAAATTAACTGTGAAAATGGCAACCATTGGTCGAGTACCAGAGTTTGAGGCTACAAAAGAGGATTTTGATTCCTATTTAGAGAGTTTTGAGCATTGGCTCAAATTAAATCTTATGATGAAAAGAAAGCAGATGTATTTCTCAGTGTTTTGGGTCCAACTGAGTATGGATTGCCGAAAGGCCTCATTGAACCAAAAAAAAGAAGTGGAGTTGACCTATGCAGAACTGACTGAAACTCTTTCAAGGCATTTCAAGCCTAAGCCAATTCTCATTGCAGAACGTTTCAGATTCTACCAACGTCACCAGAGTCAAGGGGAAACCGTGGCTGACTACATCCTTGCTTTGAAAAGGCTGGCAAGTACATGTGAGTTTGCACAATTTCTTGATGACGCTTCCCGAGACAAGTTTCTATGTGGTCTCACAAGTGAAGCATATCACAGAAGGCTTCTGTCAGAGAAGGACCTGACTTTCAAGAAAGCCTGTGATATCGCACTTGAACTCGAGCTTGCACACAGGGATAATATTGAGCTATCAGGACATGCAGAACGTCAGAAAGGATTTCACAAGGTCAGTGACACACGTGGAGGAAAAGGCTCACAAAAGTCACACTTTTCTCATTCCCGTCCTCAAGGTTACACAAGAACAAAGCAGCCCACATCTCAAAGGTCTAAGCCAAGTTGCTACAGATGTGGGGGAGATAATCATCAGCACAGTGAATGTCGATTCCAAAATGAAAAGTGCCACAATTGTGGAAAGGTTGGACATTTACAGAGAGTATGTAAAGCTCCAAAATGCACAGCAAGAGCGCACAAAGTGTCAGACGCAGCACAAGAAGAGGAAGGCACAGCTGGATCAGTATTGGAACTGTTCACAGTGTACACAGCTCAACAACAAAAAGATGGAATCTATCTCAGCATGGAGTTAGCTGGAAATCTGAAGCGACTGTATCTTGTTCCTGAGAGAATCTACAAAGAAAAACTGAGCGAGTGCCCTCTTCAGCCAATGTCCATCCGCCTTTCATCATACACTGGTGACACTATTCCTGTGTTAGGGCAGATTCAGGTACCAGTCTGGTATGAGGGGAAGGAGTGGACACTACCGCTTATCATTGTTAAAGGAGAGATACTAGCCTTCTAGGCAGTAACTGGTTACAGAACATCAAGCTGAACTGGGGAGAAATCATTAGTCTGAGAAATGACAAACCAGTGAGTCAGGCTGCACTCACTAACATGCTGGAGAAGCACAAAGATATTTTTAAAGATGGCTACCTACGGCGAGATAGAAATCACCACTTCATTTTAAGAATGTGAAATGTCCAAAAAATAGTAGATAGAACAATTTATTTAAACTTTTATTTATTTATTCACATTCCCAGTGGGTCAGAAGTTTACATACACTCAATTAGTATTTGGTAACATTGCCTTTAAATTGTTTAACTCGGGTCAAACGTTTCGGGTAGCCTTCCACAAGCTTCCCACAATACGTTGGGTGAATTTTGGCCCATTCCTCCTGACAGAGCTGGTGTAACTGAGTCAGGTTTGTATGTCTCCTTGCTCGCACACGCCTTTTCAGTTGGGATTGAGGTCAGGGCTTTGTGATGGCCACTCCAATACCTTGCCTTTGTTGTCCTTAAGCCATTTTGCCACAACTTTAGAAGTATGCTTGGGGTCATTGTCCATTTGGAAGACCCATTTGCGACCAAGCTTTAACTTCCTGACTGATGTGTTGATGTTGCTTCAATATATCCACATAATGTTCCTCCCTCATGATGCCATCTATTTTGTGAAGTGCACCAGTCCCTCCTGCAGAAAGCACCCCCACAACATGATGCTGCCACCCCCGTGATTCACGGTTGGGATGGTGTTCTTCAGCTTGCAAGCATCCCCTTTTTCCTCCAAACATAACAATGGTCATTATGGCCAAACAGTTCTATTTTTGTTTAATCAGACCAGAGGACATTTCGCCAAAAAGTACGATCTTTGTCCCCATGTGCAGTTGCAAACCGTAGTATGGCTTTTTTATGGCGGTTTTGGAGCAGTGGCTTCTTCCTTGCTGAGCGGCCTTTCAGGTTATGTCGATATAGGACTTGTTTTACTGTGGATATAGATACTTTTGTACCCGCTTCCTCCAGCATCTTCACAAGGTCCTTTGCTGTTGTTCTGGGATTGATTTGGACTATTCGCACCAAAGTACGTTAATCTCTAGGAGACAGAACGCGTCTCCTTCCTGAGCGGTATGACGGCTGCTTGGTCCCATGGTGTTTATACTTGCGTACTATTGTTTGTACAGATGAACGTGGTACCTTCAGACGTTTGGAAATTGCTCCCAAGGATGAACCAGTCTTCTGGAGGACTACCGTTTTTTTCTGAGGTCTTGGCTGATTTCTTTTGATTTTCCAATGATGTCAAGCAAAGAGGCACTGAGTTTGAAGGTAGGCCTTGAAAAACATCCACAGATACACTTCCAGTTGACTGAAATTATGTCAATTAGCCTATCAGAAGCTTCTAAAGCCATTACATAATTTCTGTTTAAAGGCACAGTCAACTTAGTGTATGTCAACTTCTGACCCACTGGAATTGTGATACAGTGAATATAAGTTGAATAATCTGTCTGTAAACAATTGTTGGAAAAAATACTTGTGTCTTGCACAAAGTAGATGTCCAAACCGACTTGCCAAAACTATAGTTTGTTAACAAGAAATTTGTGGAGTGGTTGAAAAACAAGTTTTAATGTCTCCAACCTAAGTGTATGTAAACTTCCGACTTCAACTGTATATAAATATATATATATATATATATATACACATACATCTATACACTTTTTTTTTATGTACCATTCCCCGCAAACCTTACCTCCCCTCCCCCAATTGGAGTAAACTAATAAACAATAACACTTAGGCTTCTATCTTCAGTTTATACATACTATACACATTTTACAGACACAATCTATTTTACAATAGTTATATTTTGTTTGTTTTTAGTCCTGGCCTTCCTCTATTTCTGATGTCCATCCAGTTTGATTTCTATTTGTATCCGTGCTGTTTCACAACAGTTCTGAACCTATATACATTTTACAGACCCCGTATGTTTTACATTTGTTATCTTGTTGTTATTAGTCCGCACCCTTCAGCTCCATTCAACCCCTCCCTTCTATCGCTTAACACCATCCATTCTGGATTTCTATTTGCCATATATTTCTCAACTGTGCTGTGATGCTTCACAAAAGTACTGAACCTTTCTATTCTCATAGTTTCTACAGATTGTAAATTAAAGATAAACATTTTTGCTAAAATATTTATTATATTATTGATTGATTGACTGTGACTTTTCAAATCACCAGTATTGCTATCTGCAGTGTTAATTCTAGGTAAATGTTGCAGTTCTTCAGCCATTCCTGGACCTGTGACCAAAAACGAGCTACATATGGACAGTACCAAAATAAATGATCAAATGACTCTGCCTCCTTGCAGCAAAATCTGCAGAGCTGGGAAGATTGTTCTTACTAAACGAGATGTTCTTACTAAACGAGATGTTCTTACTGAACGAGATGTTCTTACTAAACGAGATGTTCTTACTAAACGAGATGTTCTTACTAAACGAGATGTTCTTACTAAACGAGATGTTCTTACTGAACGAGATGTTCTTACTAAACGAGATGTTCTTACTAAACGAGATGTTCTTACTGAACGAGATGTTCTTACTAAACGAGATGTTCTTACTGAACGAGATGTTCTTACTAAACGAGATGTTCTTACTGAACGAGATGTTCTTACTGAACGAGATGTTCTTACTGAACGAGATGTTCTTACTAAACGAGATGTTCTTACTGAACGAGATGTTCTTACTGAACGAGATGTTCTTACTGAACGAGATGTTCTTACTAAACGAGATGTTCTTACTAAATGAGATGTTCTTACTAAACGAGATGTTCTTACTAAACGAGATGTTCTTACTAAACGAGATGTTCTTACTGAACGAGATGTTCTTACTGAACGAGATGTTCTTACTGAACGAGATGTTCTTACTAAACGAGATGTTCTTACTGAACGAGATGTTCTTACTGAACGAGATGTTCTTACTAAACGAGATGTTCCTACTAAACGACACTAACTGTGCTCCCGTCTCTTGCCTGATAATTTTTTCCACAGCACAAATATTACACCTAAATGTGCATAAATACACACTCACAATGGCATATTAACTGATATTATATTCAGATTGGGCCTTGACCGTACCTGTATTTTCCATGATAATCCTTGTCATGATAAATATTAATATTGAATTTCAACACAACATTTGTGAAAGTCCCCAGTAGGCAGATTTAGATCACTTCCTCTACAGCTGAGGGAGGTTTTTGTACGGCTCTGTATCACTGTGTGAACGGAGTAGCTTCATGCTGCTGACAGTAGTAATCTCCTGCATCTTCAACTTGAACTCCACTGATGGTCAGAGTGAAATCAATATCATATCCAGTGCCTTGATATCGACCAGATGTGAAACCTGTGCTAAAGTCGATGATGAATTTAGGAGCTTCTCCAGGTTTTTGATGGTACCAGGCTAAGTCATCGTCAATGGCACTACTGGCTTTACAGCTGATTGTGGCAGACTCTCCAGACTGGACCATGATAACTGCAGGAGTCTGGGTCAATAGAATGTCCCCTGCACAGCCTGGAAGAGATAAACAAATATTAATTTGCGGTCTTTGATTTAGATTAAACCTGTTTCAGTTCAAATACGAATATTAGAATAAAGACTTTCTGTTCAAATTAGGATAATAATATTAAAATAGAATGCTTTAAGGTCAATTACTGAAGTAATTCCAAACTTGCCATTTGTGTAAAATGCAAGGACCAAGATAGTTACGGAGATAAAAGTCATTTTTGTCTTATGTTGTGTTGCTTCTATAAAGGACACGTTTAACTCACAGGGCTATAAACACTTTAAGAACACTGAAGCATGTGTTGTCAATGCAAATTGTCTTCATATGCAAATGGTGCAACAGTCTGATGATACAGGACACCTGTGATATGAACGCAGTTGACAACTCATCAGTGAGATGACCAGAATTGTAGTGTGGTTTATTTATTCATTAAAAAAGCAGTATCAATACTGTCCCATATAAGACAGACACTAATATAAAAACATTGTCTAGATATATTTTTGTTCACTTTAGAGTTACAGTATCTTCCTTCCCTTGTAAATACATCTGGCACCTTGTTTTTCTTCGTCTCCATGCGTTTCGTACCACCTTCCCTATTGGTTCCTAACGTCCTACACAGACACAGACAAAATGTACTTTGTTAGGTAACCTTGTGTGTGCCTGATCAAAACCTTACAACAAGTAACAAGTGAGTGATTTGTCACATGAGTTGTACGTTCATCCTCCTCCATGTTGTCTGACTCATATATGCTACCAACCACTCTGTGCACTCTCACCGAGCAACTTATGTTGTCACAAAATCTCACAGACAGTCTCTCTCGCTTACACACACACACACACACACACACACACTATGTGACAGTGGACTGGTCACACAATGCTGTCCTTGTGCCGTACACAAAAGGTCAGATGAATCAAAGCATATGAATCACAGACTGTCTCTCCTCTCATGCTCTCAGACGTACTTCTAATCCATATCACAGCCAAATATCCTCCTCATATTCTTGGATACTACACTGGATATTGATTCACAATCTATTTGATAACATTTATGATAAATATTAGCTGGAAATGTTAGTGAATCAGCACAGAGACGTTTTTGTGAGATGGTGCTTGGTGCTTGAAGAGGCTCAGGGCAGGTTATGAACGGATACGGGACTACAACTCTTGAAAAAAAAAGTGATTCCCCCATTTAGATAGACCACAAATATCAAACAAGTAAGAGTTTCTAAAATGTGTGTGTGCGTGCGGGTGAGTGAGTGAGTGACAGACAGTAGTGCCCGTAGGCGGCCCTTGCGACACTAGTCAGCCGGACCCTGGTCTATAGTATTTACATGTTATCATGACATGTCCTCTGCTTGAAGGAAGAAACATTGGATTTCAAGTCTTCCTCATTAACTTCTCAAGTTCCATATGAAGAGCAAAGTGAGTAAAAATCCATATTTGTATGTATGATATTATTATCAGATTTTCCTGAATATCTTGTGATTTTTGTTTTTAGAATGTTTCTAGAATTAACTTGAGGGTTGATGAGAAAGTGAAGTCATATACAGATTTAGAAAAGAAAGCCATGTACGGAGGGGCTGGGAAAGGAAAGTCTTCCCTTTCTGATATGCTTCCTCTGTCAGATTCGGACGACCACGTGTGTCCTCCTATTTCTATTCACACGTCTTGGAGTATGCTCCGGAGGATTTGGGAATCCTGTCACAGATGACGTGAGCAGGCTGATGTTATTGGTAAGAACTTCTACATACTCTAACCTGAACTGTACTATGCAAAACTAGTCTGGTGATTATTTAGAGTTTATTTCGTCATAAAAACAACTTTAAATCTCTTCTTTTGATGCAGAAAAATGGGCCAAATAATCCTAATTTATTTTTACAGAAACACAATATTCCAAAGGATTATAACATTTCTATGCATTATATTCCCAAAGAGAGGGTGAGTAGAATTTCTCAAAAACAAAACATCACGCAGAAACTTTTAGAAGGAGAGAAGTTGGGTGGTCTTAAACTTTGGCAGCATTTTTGTTGAGGAACATTTTTGTTTTATTTAGAATCTGTAGATTGGAATCATATGTATCCTAGTCAGTTTTCTCCCTTTTCTTACTCCAGAGTGGTGTGTGCTGGGTTCTACTGAATATCTACCCACTGGAACAAAGCCTCAGGGAACTGACCCGGGTGTTTGGTGCCATTTCTTCCAACAAAGATAATATTATGATCTTCATCACCATGCTGCAAAATCTACGCTTCAAATGTGATCATGAGGAGCTGGTAATGCCTGTCAGTTCTGCCAAATGTAGATCCAGTTACTGTAGACCCAGTTTCTGTAGACCCAGTTACTGTAGACCCAGTTTATTGACTGTATTACAGTTTTTTACAATCGCTAGGACCCATTTCTCAATAATTAGGTCACTTTTTCAAAACTCTTCACACAGTTCTCCTAACTAACTTTTAGCTTGGCACAGCAGTTAATTAATTTCACGTTCAAAATGCCCCAAAACTACCAAAACACTTCATACATGTCTGAAATCAACTCGTTCTTCCATAACACTAGCAAGCACACGTTGTCGCTCATAAAACAATGACCTAAACAAAACTAACAACAGGTAGCATTACATAATGTTTTCTTTACAAAACAAGAACGACACCTCTCTACTGTTGAGAATTCACTGTGGTATATGTTACAGGAATGTATCAGACATGATGCAATATGCTTCAATATGTTTTATGTCATTTTATGGCATTGAGTGATTTCAAAATACAATCATTCGTATATACACCATCTACCGATACAGATACAGTAGCAATACTAGTCAACCCTGTCTTACGCATTTGGCCACAGGTTCTCATCCACGTTACATCTTATGTCATCTTGGGCAATACACCTAGAAAATAATTTTTTGGCATGCCTGGTCCATCCCTGGTAATCTTCTGCAGATATGTCCAGGCATCCAGCATTCATTGCGTCCAGGAGGGACATTTGATCATGTGGATGGTGGTCATAAACCTTCCACCTCCATGAGGAAAATAATTCCTCTATGGGGTTGAGGAATAGAGCGTAAGGAAGGAGGAAAAGTGACATCATCCTGGGATGGGCTGCAAACCACTCTGACTGCACAGGAGTGGTGAAATGCCACATTGTCCCATACAATTACAAACGTCGGCCGATTTCGCCTCACTGCAACCCTTTCCTCACCCGGCACAACCCTTCCATAGAGGTCACCACTAATTGTATGGCCCAATTAGCGGTTTGTGTAACAGCAATCCATCAGAGGATATTGCTGCACACATTGTGTTGTTGGCACCCCTCTGGCCCGGGAGATCCACTGTGGCTCTTTTTCCAATCACATTCCTTCCTCACCGCCGTGTTTTGGCCAAGTTGAAACCAGCCTAATCCACAAAGATGAATATGTGGGGGTGTTTGCCTGGCTTCAATCTCCATGACTCTCTAAAATAAATCCACAAGGCAACATAAGAGTTAGTCTATTACGGTAGTTTACATTATACCTTAAAACATGCCATTGTGTGCCTCTGCCCTGTTTGGTTTTGTTCAAAACCAGTTCTGTATTTTATAGTCATCTTACCTGGACTTATTGGTTCCTGAGTTGCTTGACTCATTCAGAGTTCCTCTCAAAGGGGAAAGTGTACAACTGCTTCATCCTGACTTGATGTTGTTTCAGGACTCTATAAATATTTGTTATGCTTACATTGTCTGCCAACACTCGTCCCAAATCTCTGTGAGTTTTATGCCATTGTTTTCGATGACCTTATCAACGATTGCAGTTTCCTGCACAGCAGTGAAAATCCTTCCTCTCCCGCCTGTAGGCGGTAACCGTTGGGTCCTAAGCAGAAATACAAAAACAATTACAATTACACACAAGTAGGTTTGGAGGCTTTGCTCAATTTACTTCTGTAATGTGCAGTTCAGTCAGATGCCTTTGCAGTATGCACATCTTACCTGTTGTTTTGCCGGAAATTTCTCAGAATAGATGCCACTGTTGAGCGTTGCAGATTTAACTGCACTCTCAGACCAGCGTCTCTCATTGATAGATCATGATTTATTACATGATCAATTATAGTAGCCCTAATAAGCATTTCACTACACTCGCATTAACATCTGCTAAACATGTGTATGTGACAAATAAAATTTGATTTGATTTGATATCATCTGAGACTACAGCTCTTGATCTTCCTCTCAGTCTTCTTCCACCACGCGTACGTACTCCTCTCCCTCGCCCAGCCACTCTTCTTCCTCTGTCAGCCACTTCTCTGGCTGGGTCCATGTTTACATTACAGTACAGCATTATTCCTAAAATGTCCCCTTTTGTATAGATGGTAATGTAATTGAAAGACTAACACCTGTGTAGGTGTTCAGCTACAATGGGAATCGGCTGTGGTTGGTCTAATTGTTTTGATAGTATTTAATTTTTTAGATTTGGAATATATTTCAATACGGTATTACTGTAGAAATGTAGCAAATGTATGCCTTATTCAATTTTGTGTTATTTTAGGTTTTGAACTTAAGTTGAACAGTTTTGAAAAGAGTATGTAAACATGTGCAAATTGGCCTGTAGGTACATAGAGTTTTGGTGGTGATTGTGTCTGAGTGAGAAAAGTGTTCATGAAAATTGAAAGATGTAGTCATTGAATGTATTTTGTACCAAAGCAATGAAAAGTGACCTAAGTATTGAGAAATGGGTCTTAGCGATTGTAAAAAAAACTGTAAGTGATGCAACCATCCTGATAATTACTTTGTTTGTCTGTACTTCCAGGAGGCAACAATGCAAGTCTTTAAATGCCACTATAGGGCGGTCAAATGGCCGTCTGGGCAGTATTTCGACTATATCAGAGACATTTTGAATTCTGCAGCTCAGGGAGAAGGAGGATTCCGCTGTGTGCCTCCACCCTGCCCTGCCCCTACTACATCAGGTACGAAACACACCCCAACACACAGTATCCATTCAGCCCCAACATACAGCATTCACAAGTCTCTTCCTCACAGAGTGTGTTGTCGTTCTCAGGAAGTGAAGCACAGGACCATGAACAGACTCGGTCAAGGCGGAGTCTGCTGTTCCTGCTTCCGATCCCAGTCACAGCCTGCGTGTTCCTCATTGTGTGGGCGGTAAGTTAACGATGTAGATGGCTTGCTCAGGCTGTATGACAGTCTGGTCCAGAAGACCTACAGGGTATGCAGACTCTTGTTCCAGCCCAGCACTACTACTACGCACCTAAATTAACACTTCAAGTAATCATCAAATGTGTTAGTACTTGGCTAGAACAAAAGCCTGCACACTGGCTCTCCAGGATTAGGACTGAAGAGCACTGGTGTATGGTATTGGATGCTTCAACGTGATACTCTGTTCCACAGATTAAATCTAGAAGAGGAGGCTCCCCAGAGAGTAACCTTGAGAGAGGCCATAGAAGGCTGTCCACTAATGTGGAACGGACCATAACCATCCCTATTCCACCAGTCACCAGTCCAACTGACACACCAATAATGGGGGAAGCCTGATCACCACTGAGGGAGCAGAAGAAGCCAACATCAAGCACTGCATAGAGATCAGAAAGCTCCCCGTCTGGACTGGTGTCACTCTGGACTGGTGTCACTCTGGACTGGTATCTCTGATTCTTCTTGGGTGATATCCCTGAGAGAACAGAGCTGAAATCTCATATTTGGTGTCTTTGACATATCGGAGCTGATATGTCTAAAATATATGGGTTGATATAGGGGTCTCACTTAAACAAGGGACAATGGCGATAAGACATTAATCAACCGCTTACTAGAACTATATAATTTGGACTGCCATATATTTTGACACAACACCATGTATCACAGGTTCCTACCTTGTCTATATCTGTCTAATCAGAGATTTTGACATTGAACAACATCAGAGACATTCTCTACTGAGACTGGACTTTGTTGTTGCCTAAATATCTATTGCTGCTGTGTGGCCACAGAGTGTGTGCTGACACTTTTTTGTCTCACCCCCTCTTTGAGTCACATCATCAGTGTGTGTGTGACCACAGTATAACAGTTTAACTACCAGCTGTGTGTGTGTGTGTGTGTGTGTGTGTGTGTGTGTGTGTGTGTGTGTGTGTGTGTGTGTGTGTGTGTGTGTGTGTGTGTGTGTGTGTGTGTGTGTGTGTGTGTGTGAGTAAGCTACCCTGCTCTGGATGATCTCAGTGAGGGCCATAAGAGGGGCTTGTTCTCGCCACAAAAGAAAAGAGCCGTAGGCTGAAGGAAATACCAGTTCCATGCTAACCGACAGAGACAGATCCTTATGAATCAAAAACCGTTTGATCTTCAATCCCCAGACAGCAGGAAATCAGGATTATCTGCCATCTCCTCTCATGCTGCACTATCACACGCATTATGAAGCCTTCCCACTGGGCACAGACGTCAATTCAACGTCTTTTCCACATTGGTTCAACTTAATTTTAATGAAACGATGTGTAAACAACGTTGATTCTACCAGTGTGTGCCCAGTGGGATAGGACTGACTGATTTCAAGCATAAGTTATGGCTGCTTTTTAACTCCCCTCTAGTGGTCAGATACAATAACTATACTTGGTTCCCTCAGAACCTGCAATAGGTCCCAGCTGAAGCAGTACAGTCACTGTGCAGTCTGACTGAGGAAGGTTTTTGTACGGCTCTGTATCACTGTGGAACACCTAGGCACTTTATGTAGATAGTGTAGTGTAGTGTAAGTAGAGTAGATAGTGTATGTAGATAGTGTGTGTATGTAGATAGTGTATGTTGTAGATTGTGTATGTAGTGTATGTACTGTAGTGTAGATAGTGTATGTGGTGTAAATTATGTAGATAGTTTATGTAGTGTAGATAGTGTATGTAATATAGGTAGTGTAGTGTAGAGAGTGTATTTAGATAATGTAGGTAGTGTATGTAGTGTAGATAGTGTTATGTAGTGTAAGTAGTGTAGTGTAGATAGTGTATGTAGATCATGTAGTTAGTGTATGTGGATAGTGTACTGTATGTCGTGTAGATAGTGTATGTAGATAATGTATGTAGATAGTGTAGATAGTGTATGTAGGTGGTGTATGTAGATTATGTAGATAGTTTATATAGTGTAGGTAGTGTAGTGTAGATAGTGTATTGAGATAATGTAGCTAGTGTATGTAGTGTAAATTATGTAGATAGTGTAGGTAGTGTATGTAGATAGTGTACTGTATGTCGTGTAGGTAATGTATGTAGAAAGTGTATGTAGGTAGTGTAGATAGTGTATGTAGTGTAAATTATGTAGATAGTTTATATAGTGTAGATAGTGTATGTAGTAGTGTAGTGTAAATAGTGTATATAGATACTGTATGTAGTGTACACGTGTCTCATGTTTGAGTCCAGCGTCATTCACAGTCTCATTCACAGATCTAGCGGTTAGTAATCTGCTACTGAAAACAGTTAATATAATGCTAGAAGATTGCATCAATTTAAATCAGACATTTGGTTAAAGGTTCATATGAGGACTTTGTTCATATGAAGTGATTGTAACTTTGAAGTAATGTTGAGGTCATAACATCTTTTGTTTTACTCCTATGGATCTTGCTTTGCATATGGACAGGTATTGTGTTTCAAAACATCAAATAACTTTAATTTACACTTTCAGGCCATGACAAATATAACAAGTGTCACGTTCTGACCTTAGTTTCTTTTTTATGTCTTTGTGTTAGGTTGGTCAGGGCGTGAGTTGGGGTGGGCAGTCTATGTTCTTTTTTCTAGGTTGTTTGTTTTCTATGTGTTTGGCCTGGTGTGGTTCCCAATCAGAGGCAGCTGTTTATCGTTGTCTCTGATTGGGAGCCATATTTAGGTAGCCTATTTTCCGTTGTGGTTGATTATTTTCTGTCTAGTGTCTGTTCACCTTTCAGAACTGTTTCGTTTTTATTTTGTGTTATTTTGTGTAGTGTTCAGTTTTAAATAAAAATTATGACGAACACTTACCACGCTGCATTTTGGTCCTCTCCTTCCACCAACGAGAATCGTTACAACAAGTCATAGCCATGATGATGATGATGATGATGATGGTCATGTGATCTGATTGATTGCTTTCTAATCATATTGTAACATGTCACAGTTGACCTCCTTTAGTGACCAGTGTTCTATGTCACTGTATCTTCCCCCTCAGATACAGCGATCTGACTGAGGGAGGTTTTTGTACGGCTCTCTATCACTTTGTGAACACATTACCACTGTGCCAACTCTCACATTAGTAATCCCCTGCATCTTCAGCCAGGACTCTACTGATGGTCAGTGTGATGTCACTCCTAGATCCACTGCCACTGAATCTAGAGTCCCAGACAAGTGTTGTAGCATAGTAAATAAGGAGTTTATGAGCTCCTCCAGGTTTCTGTTGATACCAGGCTAGATAGTTAATGTACTACACATTACTACTGGTTTTACAGGTCAGATAGACTGTCTGTCCTGGTAGAACAGTTTCCACTGCAGGAGTCTGAGTCACAGTGTCCTGTGCACTGGATTCTGAAAAACGGAAGAAAAAAACATTTCTATGAATGAAATATTACATATAGTTCTGAATATACATATTATTACTGATATACATTACTGTGGTGTAGATTGAATTCATTTTCAACAATAAATTCAGCAGCAAGCAAGTGTCCAGATGAATATGGTGATAGAAGTCATGGTTGTTATGGGTTCTGTTGTCATGAAGGACAGCTCTCAGTCATGAAGTGTTAAACTCACAGGGCTGTAAACACTCAGAGCAAGGGGAGATGCATTATTCAAATGAATGTTTTAAATATATTTCCGTTTCAAAGAAGGCCCACATCTTTAGAATGTATTTTATCCTGCATGTGCTAATTTTTATAACATCAAACAGCAACTTTTTAATCATATCACTAATGTATGAAATTTGTTAGGCACACCACCATTATATTGTTATTCTGATGATGATCAGATATAATGAACTGTCTGTTCACTCATGCTTGGTCTCTGATGTAAGTTCCTCTAATCAGTTAGTGGACACTTCTCTAAACTAAAGCTGGTAGAATTCCTCTGGTAGTGTTTTCTGTCCTCTGTGACTTTACCACCACTGTTAAATCTGAGATCAACATGTTTAATAAAGGAATATACAACATGATCACTATCACTACTGCTGCTGCTGTTGTCTTTCATATGGACAATATGGAGGAATACTAGCAACACTGATCTAATGCTGGACTGTACCTACAGACTAGGAGAACCTGATACACAGAAGGAAGGAATAATGACTCATATCTGGATTTAAGATACAATTCATATTTGTATTATCTAGAAACAGCTTATATGAAGTGTTTGTTCTACCTGGAAGATGGTAAAGTGTATTTGTGTTGATTATGATTCTGTATGAGTGATCTTCACTGTAACAGCTGCAGCATCACAACACAGAGAGGTTTTTGTACGAGCAGTAATAGGGGTTGTATCACTGTGGTGGACTTTTGGTAGCGGCACCAGACTTGATGTTGGAAGTAAGTAAACAACACAACTAACTGTTTTGTTCACCTTTTGATGTTGTGAGTCAATTTCTCTATCAATTTAGCCTTTATACTGAGGATATTTGTAATACTTTTTTTGTGATAAGAGTGATTAGTCTACATTTTAGATTAGTTGTATGAATTAACATACGTCACCAATTAGGAAATGTACACGAAAAAGTAGGTTTTGCTAAATGTTAGGAAAAACAAAACAAAAAACGATTTATTTAAAATGAAGAAGATAATATAGTATTTGGCAAGTATTCATACCATAGTGGAGTTAATTATTTGAACCACAGACTACAGAAATGCAGCTTTCCCAATGGTCAGGAGGTTTTTGTACCAGCAGTAATAGGGATTGTATCACTGTGGTACACTTTTGGTAGCGGCACCAGACTAGATGTTGGAAGTAAGTAACAAGCTCTCTTGATATTTCTTTCTGATTACACTTATTAAGTATGTTAATCTTAAATTCTGTCTCTATAAAAATATTGAGATTTTAGATTTAAAAAAATATCTATACATTGCTTTGACTGAGACTTCTTTCAACAGTTTATTGAATCAAAATGTTAAATTGTAGGCATTTATTTATATGTCTGTTTTGTATGATTGCTTTGACTCTGTTCTCAGATCAGATGTTCTCTGTTTTATTGATTGCTGACATGTAGACTAACAGGGGGCTTTGCTTGAGTTCATGTGTCAATCCTCTCTGTAGACTGAGGTTGTATCAGTGTTAGATTTGATGTGTTCTGTTGTATTACTATTAGATACTGTAGGAATGATTGCTTTGATGCTTTGATTAATAGACGAAAATAAAGACTTCTCTTTGGAACAAAGCTTTTTGTTGTTGTCAGTAATTTGATTTTAGTCTTAAATGTTGAATGAAATAGAAATAGATTCATAAAACGTATCAGACCTAAATGTCATTGCTTAGTTATTTAGGTTCTCACTTGAAACAAGATCATCATCAAATTGTAGTTCATAGCAACACAAGATGCTACGATGTTTATAGATTAACAGAAGGACTATCCACTTGTAGTAGATTGTACGCTTTGTTAATATTTCCGAAATGTTTTTGACCTGCTTGACTTCTAGACTTATTAAGACAGTAATCTAACATGTTATCGATATCTTGGACTCTCACCAATGTGATCATACGTGCATTTTGCCCACTTGGGGACTGAATGAGCATCTGGTGACAGTGCTGCTCCATTCTAGGACAAGCAGAACCACCCAGCCCTGTCTACGTAAATGTCAGTTTCACTCCCACAGTTCCCAGTCTAGTTTCATTTTCACTGCCTGGACTGGGCCAGATGTGAGTGGGTGGACTAGTTTTACTGTAACCTCTATGGTGGATTCAAGGAGGGGGACATTCTTACAATGAATAAACCACCATTTAATAGATGACATATAAGATGGGTATTACTAAAGACAGGCATTGACAGTTACTGACATGTGTCTAATGTCTGAGCTCCACATCTTTTTACTTTCATACAGGGGAAGTAGGGGCTGAAATGTTTCTAATTTTAATTTGCAAATGTTTTGACTTTTGCAACTCGGTGGGGTTACTTTTTATGTTTACACTTAGGTATCATGACAATATAGCAATAATCATCTGTAATTTAATCAGGATGATGATGACGACAGAGAACATTTTATCTGAATGATCGCTTTCTAATCATATTGTCACATGCCAGAGTTGATCTCCTCTACTGATCAGTGTTCCATGTCATGATCTCTGCCAACTTAAGCACCTGCGGTACGTCCCAGCTGTAGCAGTACAGTCACTGTGCAGTCTGACTGAGGGAAGTTGTTGCTCTTTATCACTGTGTGAACACATTGGGATTGTGGTAACTCGGACAGTAGTAATCTCCTGCATCTTCAGCCAGGACTCTACTGATGGTCAGTGTGATGTCACTCCCAGATCCACTGCCACTGAACTTAGATGGAGTCCCAGACTGATGAGTTTAGGAGTTCCTCCAGCTTTTTGTTGATACCATGCTAGGTTATTTCCATGCACATTACTGCTGGTTTTACAGTTCAGAGAGACTGTCTGTCATGGGAGAACAGCTTTCACTGCAGTAGTCTGATTTACAGTACTGTACACTTGATTCTGAAAAATGAATTAAAAACACAAATCATTATAAAATGTTCACCCTCTATCATCCAGAAAGCGAGGTCAATACAGGCTGCTGTGCCACTCAAGGACATTCAGAGACTTGTCCTGAAGCCACTCTTGCATTGTCTTGACTGTGTGCTTAGGGTCGTTTTCCTGTTGGAAGGTGAACCTTCGCAAAAATAAATACAAAAATAAATAAATAGCTGTGCAGCGACGCTCCCCATCCAACCTGACAGAGCTTGAGAGGATCTGCAAAGAAGAATGGGAGTAACTACCCAAATACAGGTGTGCCAAACTTGTAGCGTCTTACGCAGAAGACTCAAGGCTGTAATCACTGCCAAAAGTGCTACAACAAAGGGTCTGAACACTTATGTAAATATGATATTTCAGTTTCTTTTTTTTTCATAAGCAAATTATTTATTTTTTTAACTGTTTTTGCTTTGTCATTATGGGGTATTGTGCGTAGATTGATGAGGAAAAAAACATTTAATAAATTTTAGAATAAGGCTGTAACGTAACAAAATGTGGAAAAAGTCAAGGGGTCTGAATACTTTCCGAAAGCACTGTACATAAGAAATGGTTAGGGTAAGGGTTAATGTTAGGGTTAGGGTAAGGGTTAATGTTAGGGTTAGGGTTAATGTTAGGGTTAGGGTTAGGGTAAAATAAAATCAACTGATTTTATATTCAGCAAACTTAACATGTGTAAATATTTGTATGAACATAACAAGATTCAACAACTGAGACATAAACTGAACAAGTTCCACAGACACGTGGCTAACAGAAATTGAATAATGTGTCCCTGAACAAAGGGGGGGGGGGGGGTCAAAATCAAAAGTAGCAGTCAGTATTTGGCGTGGCCACCAGCTGCATTAAGTTCTGCAGTGCATCTCCTCCTCTTGGACTGCACCAGATTTGCCAGTTCTTGCTGTGAGATGTTGCCCCACTCTTCCATCAAGGCACCTGCAAGTTCCCGGACATTTCTGGGGGGGAATGGCCCTAGCTCTCACCCTCCGGTCCAACAGGTCCCAGATGTGCTCAATGGGATTGAGGTCCGGGCTCTTCGCTGGCCATGGCAGAACACTGACATTCCTGTCTTGCAGGAAATCACACACAGAACGAGCAGTATGGCTGGTGGCATTGTCATGCAGGAGGGTCATGTCAGGATGAGCCTGCAGGAAGGGTACCACATGAGGGAGGAGGATGTCTTCCCTGTAATGCACAGCGTTGAGATTGCCTGCAATGACAACAAGCTCAGTCCGATGATGCTGTGACACACCGCCCCAGACCATGACGGACCCTCCACCTCCAAATTGTTCCCGCTCTAGAGTACAGGCCTCGGTGTAACGGTCATTCCTTCGACAATGAATGCGAATCCGACCATCACCCCTGGTGAGACAAAACCGCGACTCATCAGTGAAGAGCACTTTTTGCCAGTCCTGTCTGGTCCAGCGATGGTGGATTTGTGCCCAGAGGCGACGTTGTTGCCGGTGATGTCTGGTGAGGACCTGCCTTACAACATGCCTACAATCCCTCAGTCCAGCCTCTCTCAGCCTATTGCGGTCAGTCTGAGCACTGATGGAGGGATTGTGCGTTCCTGGTGTAACTCAGGCAGTTGTTGTTGCCATCTTGTACCTGTCCCGCAGATGTGATGTTCGGATATACCGATCCTGTGCAGGTGTTGTTACACGTGGTCTGCCACTGCAAGGACAATCAGCTGTCCGTCCTGTCTCCCTGTAGCGCTGTCTTAGGCGTCTCACAGTACAGACATTGTAATTTATTGCCCTGGCCACATCTGCAGTCCTCATGCCTCCTTGCAGCAGTCCTCAACCTCCTTGAAGGCACGTTCACGCAGATGAGCAGGGACCCTGGGAATATTTCTTTTGGTGTTTTCCAGTCAGTAGAAAGGCCTCTTTAGTGTCCTACGTTTTCATAACTGTGACCTTAATTAAGCTGCTAGTGTCTTAACAACCGTTCCACAGGTGCATGTTCATTAATTGTTTATGGTTCATTGAGCAAGCATGGGAAACAGTGTTTAAACCCTTTACAATGAAGATCTGTGAAGTTATTTGGATTTCTACGAATTATCTTTGAAAGACAGGGTCCTGAAAAAGGGACGTTTCTTTTTTTGCTGAGTTTATATATTGTCATATATTGCTGTTGACTGAGCCTTCTTTCAAACATTCTGGTACGATAAGTATGGTATCTGTTATTGTAGTCATCATTGCATTGAGTTTATGATAGCCACAATATTAATGTGAAGATAAATGGTCTACGTTATGTTTGTATCCAACCGCTTGGCTTCTGCAAATACTATTAATATGAGTTTTCTGATGTCGTGGAAAATTGCAAGATTATGTTATAATGCTTGTAAGATTATGTTATAATGCTTGTATTACATTATAGTAGTTGTTACATTCGACAGAATAGAGTATTGTGTGTGTGTGTTCCACTGAGGATGGGCCTCTATGAGATAACACGGACAGAGGAGATTTAAGATGTCTTTGGGGTGATAAAACCTAAAGAGCATTCCAGATAACATGAGCTAATGGTTCTGTTCTATGCCGTACCAGGGAGAGACGGTTCCCTTTTGGAGTGAGGGGGCCAGACACTGGTCTTTACAATGAGAACTGTTGACACAGCAGTAACTGTCAGCTATGTTTTATAGATATCATTCATACAAATCTTAATCTTTGTGAACTGTTCCTAAGATCTGTGGTTCGTCAGTGTAAGTTGAGAGGGGTGTATCTTGGCTATAAAAGTACTTTTCTGGTGGTACTTCTCAACGGTTCATTAGAAATAGTGAATTGTTGAAAGTCAAATGCTATTGCAAAGCTTATTATTATTAAAGATGTAGTTTAAGTGTAACTCTCCTCATTTGGTAAAGCAGAAATATGCCACCACACTGATCAGATACGTTCATAAAAACATATCTGTATGACAAAGTAATGCTAAAATTAAACACATACTTGTATACTTTATACTTGTAATCTGTTTAATATCATATTGCTGTTTATGTTTTCTTTACATCTTTCGGCAATCTAACTTTTATATTCATATACAGTTTTAGAAGTCATTTCCAAAGTGATTTGTTTTGATATAATTGATGTGTTGCATTTCTTCTAGGGGTACATAACCACAAAATAACCACAAAAGCTACTTTAATCATGATTCCTGTGATCACTGTCTAATGAAGGCAGCACATTTCATACACATTTTGATTAAAAGGGCACCTAACCTAAGATCTTCTCTCAGAACTCACACTGCTAAACAGTACATTTCAATAACTTATTTATTTCAAATGTTTATTTACTAATATGAATTTAATCAATTGTTTCTGCTATGGTTTTTAACCATGTGTGGTCTACACTGTAGCTTCCCTGGGTTCTCTACCTCCAACCCCATGAGAACAGGCTGAACATCTGGTGACAGTGCTCCTCTATTCTGGGACAAGCAGAACCACCCAACCCTGCCTATGCAAATCTCAGTTTCACTCCCACAACTCCAACTGATAACACAGCCACAAAGTCAAAATTTAGAAGACAAATTAGCTTTTTGGTCTTAAATTTAAGGTGGGGTTTAGTCAGAATTATGACTATTTCTGTGTTAAGTAGTGATGACCCAGTTTCACTCTCTGAAATACCCTAGACTGGGACAGATGTGAGAGGGGTTGGGCTGATTTGAACTTCTATGGTTGATTGGCTTCTGATATTTTTTCTATGACAACTACTACCCTAACTCATAGAATTGTTCTAAAATAGTAATAAAATGGTCCATTAAGTAATTCATTCTCTATTTTAGGACATCTGGGGCATCAGTGTAAAAATGATGTGGCACATTCATTGGATTAATGTAACAGTCCTGACCTATTTATGTTAGTTTTTATGTGTTTTTGGTCAGGGCATGTGTTTTGGGTGGGCAGTCTATGTTACCTGTTTCTATGTTGGTTTCGGTTTGCCTGGTATGGCTCTTGATTAGAGGCAGGTGGTTTGCATTTTCCTCTAATCAAGAGTCATATTTAGGTAGGGCATTATCACTGTGTGTTTGTGGGTGATTGTCTCCTGTGATGTCTTCGTTATGTTAGATGTATTCACTTTTGGAGCTGTTTGACTGTTCGTTCGTTTCGATGTCCGTTCCTGTTCGTGAGTTTACGTTTGTTCCATGTAAGTTTATGTTCAGGTTGCGTGTACGTCGTTTTGTTATTTTGTAGTTTGTTAAAGTGTTTTGTTTCGTGACCATCGTGTTAATAAATAAAGATGGCATATTTCCCTAACTCCGCATTTTGGTCCGAAGATCCTTCTCTCCTCACCTCATCCGAGGATGAGGAAAGCGACAGCTCTAACAGAATCACCCACCAACAAACAGTGACCAAGCGGTATGGGAATGCTCGACGGAGCAATAAGAACTTCTGGACTTGGGAGGAGATCTTGGACGGTAGAGGACCTTGGGCTCAACCAGGGGAATATCGCCGTCCAAAGGAGGAATTGGAAGCAGCGAAGGCTGAGCGGCGCTGGTATGAGGAGGCAGCGAGACGACGCGGTTGGGAGCCGGTGAGTCAGACCAAAAAATTTCTTGGGGGGGGGCACACGAGGAGTGTGGCAAAGCCGGGTAAGATACCCGAGCAAACTCCCCGTGCTTACCGTGGAGGTAGAAGGCGTCGTATTGGTAAGACACCGTGTTATGCGGTAGAGCGCACGGTGTCCCCAGTACGCGTGCTTAGCCCAGTGCGGGCTATTCCACCTTGCCGCACTGGGAGGGCTAGGTTGGGCATCGAGCCGGGTGCCATGAAGCCGGCCCAACGTAGCTGGTCTCCAGTACGTCTCCTCGGGCCGGTGTACATGGCACCAGCCTTACAGGTGGTGTCCCCGGTTCGCCTGCATAGCCCAGTGCGGGCTATTCCACCTCGCCGCACTGGCAGGGCTACGGGGTTCATTCAACCTGGTAGGGTTGGGGAGGCTCGGTGCTCAAGAGCACGTGTCCTCCTTCACGGTCCGGTATATCCGGTGCCACCTCCATGTACCAGTCCTCCGGTGGCAGCCCCCCGTACCAGGCTGTCTCTCCGGGTTCTCTCTCCTGCTGTTTCCTCCTCTCCAGCGCAGCCGGTGCCTAGACCACGCACCAGGCTGTCTCTCCTTCTCCTCCCTACAGAGCTATCTGTCTCCCCAGCGCCATCTGAGCCATCCGTCTCCCCAGCGCCATCTGAGCCATCCGTCTCTCCAGCGCCATCTGAGCCATCCGTCTCTCCAGCG
Organism: Salvelinus fontinalis; assembly: GCF_029448725.1. Taxonomy (NCBI): domain Eukaryota; kingdom Metazoa; phylum Chordata; class Actinopteri; order Salmoniformes; family Salmonidae; genus Salvelinus; species Salvelinus fontinalis. The sequence goes on along the minus strand of NC_074675.1, from coordinate 11,612,821 downwards.
CCATCTGAGCCATCCGTCTCCCCAGCGCCGTCTGAGCCATCCGTCTGCCATGAGCCTGCAAAGCCGCCCGTCTGCCATGAGCCTGCAAAGCCGCCCGTCTGCCATGAGCCTGCAAAGCCGCCCGTCTGCCATGAGCCTACAGAGCCATCCGCCAGACAGGAGCCGCTAGAGCCGTCAGCCAGACAGGAGCCGCTAGAGCCGCCAACCAGACAGGAGCCGCTAGAGCCGCCAACCAGACAGGATCTGCCAGAGCCGCCAACCAGACAGGATCTGCCAGAGCCGCCAACCAGACAGGATCTGCCAGAGCCGCCAACCAGACAGGATCTGCCAGAGCCGCCAACCAGACAGGATCTGCCAGAGCCGCCAACCAGACAGGATCTGCCAGAGCCGCCAGCGAGCCATGAGCAGCCAGAGCCGTCAGTGAGCCATGAGCAGCCAGAGCCGTCAAAGAGCCATGAGCAGCCAGAGCCGTCAAAGAGCCATGAGCAGCCAGAGCCGTCAAAGAGCCATGAGCAGCCAGAGCCGTCAGTGAGCCATGAGCAGCCAGAGCCGTCAGAGAGCCATGAGCGTCAAGAGCCGTCAGCCTGCCATGAGCGTCGAGAGCCGTCAGCCTGCCATGAGCGTCAAGAGCCGTCAGCCTGCCATGAGCGTAGAGAGCCGTCAGCCAGCATGGACCTGCCAGAGCCGTCCAAACAGGACCTGCCAGAGTCCTTCAGCCGGGATCTGCCCCTTGTCCCGGTGTTGCCCCTTGTCCCGGTGCTGCCCCTTGTCCCGGTGCTGCCCCTTGTCCCGGTGCTGCCCCTTGTCCCGGTGCTGCCCCTTGTCCCGGTGCTGCCCCTTGTCCCGGTGCTGCCCCTTGTCCCGGTGCTGCCCCTTGTCCCGGTGCTGCCCCTTGTCCCGGTGCTGCCCCTTGTCCCGGTGCTGCCCCTTGTCCCGGTGCTGCCCCTTATTTCGGTGCTGGTCCTTATCCTGGTGCTGCCCCTTGTCCCGGTGCTGCCCCTTGTCCCGGTGCTGCCCCTTGTTCCGGTGTTGGCCGTTTATTTAGGGGAAAGTGGTTTTAGGGTGGTCATTAGAAGGGGTAGAAAGAAGAGGGGAGTGACTATGGTGGTGCGGGGACAGCGTCCTGAGCCGGAACCACCACCGTGGTCAACTGCCCACCCGGACCCTCCCCTGGACTTTGTGCTTGTGCGCCCGGCGTGCGCATCTTGAGGGGGGGGTACTGTAACAGTCCTGACCTATTTATGTTAGTTTTTATGTGTTTTTGGTCAGGGCATGTGTTTTGGGTGGGCAGTCTATGTTACCTGTTTCTATGTTGGTTTCGGTTTGCCTGGTATGGCTCTTGATTAGAGGCAGGTGGTTTGCATTTTCCTCTAATCAAGAGTCATATTTAGGTAGGGCATTATCACTGTGTGTTTGTGGGTGATTGTCTCCTGTGATGTCTTCGTTATGTTAGATGTATTCACTTTTGGAGCTGTTTGACTGTTCGTTCGTTTCGATGTCCGTTCCTGTTCGTGAGTTTACGTTTGTTCCATGTAAGTTTATGTTCAGGTTGCGTGTACGTCGTTTTGTTATTTTGTAGTTTGTTAAAGTGTTTTGTTTCGTGACCATCGTGTTAATAAATAAAGATGGCATATTTCCCTAACTCCGCATTTTGGTCCGAAGATCCTTCTCTCCTCACCTCATCCGAGGATGAGGAAAGCGACAGCTCTAACAATTAAGACAGATCGATTGCAATTAGGAGGACTTTTTTCTAATGTCTGAGCCCCACATCTTGTTGCTGATTGACAGATCCGGCAGTCCGTAACCTGCTCATGACAATTAATCATTCTAAATGATCAGATTAATTTTCACCATATGAGGACTTTTGGTGGGCTGAAATGTTTGTAACTTTGATTTAAAATGTTAGGATTTAATATTTTGACTTCCGTGACTTCCGTGGGGTTACTTATGTACGTACACTGAACAAAAATATAAACGCAACATGTAAAGTGTTGGTCCCATGTTTCATGAGCTGAAATAAAAGATCCCAGAAATGGTCCATAATTATGCACAAATAGCTAATTTCTCTTAAATTTTGTGCACAAATTTATTTACATCCCTGTTAGTGAGCATTTCTCCTTTACCAAGATAATCCATCTACCTGACAGGTGTGGCATATCAAGAAGATAACTAAACAGCATGATTAATATACAGGTGCACCTTGTGCTGGGGACAATAAAAGGCCACTCTAAAATGTGCAGTTTGTCACACAATACAATGCCACAGATGTATCAAGTGTTGAGGGAGCGTGCAACTGGCATGCTGACTGCAGGAATGTCCACCAGAGCTGTTGCCAGAGAATTTAATGTTCAACGTCGTTTCAGAGAATTTGGCAGTACGTCCAACCAGCCTCACAACCGCAGACCACGTGTATGGCATTGTGTGGGCGAGCAGTTTGCTGATGTCAACTTTGGTAATGGAGTGCCCCATGGTGGCAGTGGGGTGATGGTATGGGCAGGCATAAGCTCTGGAATGGCCTGCATACTCGCTAGACATGTCACGCATTGAGAATGTTTGGGATGCTCTGGATCGACATGTACAACAGCGTATTCAAGTTCCCGTTTTATCTCCATCTCTACATTTAAAGACTAAATCATGGACACTCTTTCTGACACTTGTGGCTGCTTCGTGTGACATTGTTGTAGCTACCTTTTTTCTCTTTGTGCTGTCTGTGCCTAACAATGTTTGTACCATGCTTGTGCTGCTACCATGTTGTGTGGCTGCCATGTGTTGCTACCGTGTTGTTGTCATGTGTTGCTGCCATGCTGTGTTGTCTTAGGTCTCTATGTAGTGTTGTGGTGTCTCTCTTGTCGTGGTGTGTTGTGTCTTATATTTCTCTTTTTAATTCCAGCTCCTGCAGGAGGCCTTTTGCCTCTTGGTAGGCCATCATTTTAAATAAGAATTTGCTGTTAACTGACTTGCCTAGTTAAATACAAATATCCAGCAACTTCGCACAGCATTTGAAGAGGATTGGGACAACATTCCACAGGCCACAATCAACAGCCTGATCAACTCTATGCGAAGGAGATGTCGCACTGCATGAGGCAAAGTGTGTTCACACCAGATAATGACGGTTTTCTGATCCACGCCCCTACCTACCGTATCTGCATTCCTAGTTGTATCTCATGCACTTGACTTTTCAACGACACTGCTCTGAGGTCTTGGAGTACCCTTGGTCATGCATCTTTTCTGCTACTCTCATGTTTTGAAACATAATTAAAAGGGCATCTGATCCAACAAATACTCTGCAATAATTTCTACAACTGAATGATCCTGTTATAATGTAGCTCCAATACCAGTGAGAATAATTAGTGATTTTAGATAATAAACCTCTAAGATCTGCTCTCAGAACTCACACTGCTAAACAGTTACTTTCCATAACATACGTATTTATCATGTTTAATTCCTAATATGACTTTATTAAATTAGATGTTTTTGCTATGGTTTATAGCAATGTGTATTCTACACTGCATTATATTTCCCCAGGTCTTCTCTACCTCCAAACCCTGAGGACAGGGTGAACATCTGGTGACAGTTCTGCTCTATTCTGGGACACGCAGAACCAACCAGCCCTGTCTATGTAAATCTCAGTTTTACTCCCACAGCGACCAGTCTAGCATTTGAACAGTTTTACTGCCTGAAATACCCTGGACTGGGCCAGAAGTGAGGGAGTCGACTGGTTTTAACCTCTATGGTGGATTCAGGGGGGGGACATAACAGATATGCCACCATGTAATTAATGACAGATAACATGGATATTATACTTTATGATAACAGTGTGTCTCTACATCAATGTGTCATGTTTGAGCCCAGCATCATGTCTCATTCACAGATTTCATCTCATTTGCCAGCAGCATACCACCCTGCATACCACTGCTGGCTTGCTTCTGAAGCTAAGCAGGGTTGGTCCTGGTCAGTCCCTGAATGGGAGACCAGATGCTGCTGGAAGTGGTGTTGGAGGGCCAGTAGGAGGCACTCTTTCCTCTGGTCTAAAAAATATCCCAATGCCCCAGGGCAGTGATTGGGGACACTGTCCTGTATAGGGTGCCGTCTTTCGGATGGGACGTTAAACGGGTGTCCTGACTCTCTGAGGTCATTAAAGATCCCATGGCACTTATCGTAAGAGTAGGGGTGTTAACCCCGGTGTCCTGGCTAAATTCCCAATCTGGCCCTCAAACCATCATGGTCACCTAATAATCCCCAGTTTACAATTGGCTCATTCATCCCCCTCCTCTCCCCTGTAACTATTCCCCAGGTCGTTGCTGCAAATGAGAACGTGTTCTCAGTCAACTTACCTGGTAAAATAAATAAAAAACAGATCTAACAGCTCATGAAAAGGGTTAATACATGCTAGATGATCACATCAAGAACTGGTGGTGAAGTGCATGTAGGGAATTGGTTTGGGGGCTGATACTTTTCTTTTTACTTCTGTACATCTTACTCTGCATATGGACTGGTATTATCGTCCAAAACTACATACACTTATACACTTTCGGTTCATGACCAATATAACAAGTTACAGTGATGATGATGATAATAATGATGATGATGATGACGATGAGGAGGGCGATGATGACGACGTTGGAAAACGTGTGATTTGTATGATACTGTTTTCAAAGTTGACCTCCTCTACTGATCAGTGTTCCATGTCACTGTCTCTTCCCCCTCAGCACCTGCAGTAGGTCCCAGCTGTAGCAGTACAGTCACTGTGCAGTCTGACTGAGGGAGGTTTTTGTACAGCTCTGTATCACTGTGTGAATACATATTTACTATTGATGTAGTGTAAACTCTGACAGTAGTAATCTCCTGCATCTTCAGCCTGGACTCCACTGATGGTCAGAGTGAAGTCACTCCCAGATCCACTGCCACTGAATCTAGATGGCGTCCCAGACTGAAGGGTTTTAGACCAGTATATTAGGAGTTTAGGAGCTCCTCCAGGTTTCTGTTGATACCAGTGCAAATAGTGTCCATTGCTGTCACTGTATACAGCACTGCTGGTCTTACAGCTGAGACTGACTGAGTGACCAACTGAAACAGCTTTCACTGCAGGGGTCTGAGTCACAGTGACCTGGCCTCTGGACTCTGAAACAGAGATTGCATATAGAGTTAACATTACATTATTTGTTCAATTGTCCATATAGCATATTCACTAAAACTGTTATAAGGTTATATAGCCTAATATTGCAATTTCCAGATAGTTTTCTGTAAATTATATTACCTTGGAGACAGAGGGCAACAATCCAGATAAAGATGGTGATACAAGTCATGGTTGTTGTGGGTTCTGTTGTCATGAAGGACAGCTCTCAGTCATGAAGTGTTAAACTCACAAGGCTATAAACACTACCAGAGCACTGAAGCATGTGCTGGCTATGCAAAGTGTTCTATATGGAAATAGTCCAACTTGTAAATAGTCTTATTGGACAGTCAGACTGATGTGATGTAGAGACATGATAGCTTAGTAATCACATAATTTTTTTATGTTATAAGTGCTGAATGGGGACTACATGATTATTATTATAGACATCGACAAATGGAGCATATTGTTATTACTGTTATTCGACCAGATAAAGCAGATACTATGTCTCCCTCCAGTGGTCAGGCTCAGTAACTGCAGGCTGTATGTGGACTGATGCTGCTGACTGACTGATCCAAAGGGGAGATCTCCAGAGCTCTGACGTCTCCAGTCTCCTGCTTCACCTGCTGCTCTCTGGAACTACCACAGTGGTGTGAGGGAGGATGTCTGGGTAATGTTCAGGGGCTTTATTGTATGTGTTTGAATCATGTTGATTGGATTCTAGCTATTCAAAACACAGGACATCTTTAGGGGTTTGGATCATTGCACATCATCTCTAATCCAGATTGGTTGAACGTTTTCCTTGAGTTACTCAAAAGAGTCAACATGTAGTTAATAGTCAGGAGAAACATTTAGTGATCAGTTATGATCTAAGGTCTTCTAGACACAGCTCTAGTTTGACTCTGTTGTTGTTCAGCTCTACTACACACTGTGTCATTGTCAAATATATCCACAGAAGTTACTTTATTCATGATTCCTGTGATCACTGTCTAATGAAGGCAGCACATTTCATACACATTTTGATTAAAAGGGCACCGAACCTAAGATCTGCTCTCAGAACTCACAGTACATTTCCATAACTTATTTATTTAACTTCATAAACTTATTTATTTAAAATGTTTATTTACTAATATGATTTTATTCAATTGTTTCTGCTATGGTTTTTAACCATGTGTGGTCTACACTGTAGCTTCCCTGGGGTTTCTCTGCCTTCAACCCCATGAGAACAGGCTGAACATCTGGTGACAGTGCTGCTCTATTCTGGGACAAGCAGAACCACAGCAAATCTCAGTTTCACTCCCACAACTCCAACTGATAACACAGCCATAAAGTAAAGTTCCACATCCACAAAGTCAAAATTGCCTCGACAAATTAGCTTTTTGTTCTTAAATTTAAGGTTGGGTTAGGTGGGGTTTAGTCAGAATTATGACTTTGTTGCTGTGTTAAGTAGTGACGACCCAGTTTCACTCTCTGAAATACCCTAGACTGGGACAAATGTGGAGAGAAGGGTTGGGCTGGTTTTAACTTCTATGGTTGATTGGCTTCTCAAATCAAATCAACTTTTATTTGTCACATACACATGGTTAGCAGATGTTAATGCGAGTGTAGCGAAATGCTTGTGCTTCTAGTTCCGACAATGCAGTAATAACCAACAAGTAATCTAACCTAACAATTCCACAACTACTACCTTATACACGCAAGTGTAAAGGGATAAAGAATATGTACATAAAGATATATGAATTTTTTATTTTTTTTACCTTTATTTAACTAGGCAAGTCAGTTAAGAACAAATTCTTGTTTTCAATGACGGCCTAGGAACAGTGGGTTAACTGCCTGTTCAGGGGCAGAACAACAGATTTGTACCTTGTCAGCTTGGGGATTTGAACTTGCAACCTTTCGGTTACTAGTCCAACGCTCTAACCACTAGGCTACCCTGCCGCCCCAATGAGTGATGGTAGAGAACGGCATAGGCAAGATGCAGTAGATGGTATAGTGTACAGTCTATACATATGAGATGAGTAATGTAGGGTATGTAAACATAAAGTGGCATAGTTTAAAGTGGCTAGTGATACATGTATTACATAAAGATGGCAAGATGCAGTGGATGATATACAGTACAGTATATACATATACATATGAGATGAGTATTGTAGGGTATGTAAACATTATATTAAGTGGCATTGTTTAAAGTGGCTAGTGATACATTTTTACATCATTTCCATCAATTCCCATTATTAAAGTGGCTGGAGTTGAGTCAGTATGTTGGCAGCGGCCACTAAATGTTAGTGGTGGCTGTTTAACAGTCTGATGGCCTTGAGATAGAAGCTGGTTTTCAGTCTCTCGGTCCCTGCTTTGATGCACCTGTACTGACCTCGCCTTCTGGATGATAGCGGGGTGAACAGGCAGTGGCTCGGGTGGTTGTTGTCCTTGATGATCTTTATGGCCTTCCTGTGACATCGGGTGGTGTAGGTGTCCTGGAGGGCACGTAGTTTGCCCCCGGTGATGCGTTGTGCAGACCTCACTACCCTCTGGAGAGCCTTACGGTTGTGGGCGGAGCAGTTGCCGTACCAGGCGGTGATACAGCCCAACAGGATGCTCTCGATTGTGCATCTGTAGAAGTTTGTGAGTGCTTTTGGTGACAAGCCGAATTTCTTCAGCCTCCTGAAGTTGAAGAGGCGCTGCTGCGCCTTCTTCACAACGCTGTCTGTGTGGGTGGACCAATTCAGTTTGTCCGTGATGTGTACACCGAGGAACTTAAAACTTTCCACCTTCTCCACTACTGTCCCGTCGATGTGGATAGGGGGGTGCTCCCTCTGCTGTTTCCTGAAGTCCACAATCATCTCCTTTGTTTTGTTGACGTTGAGTGTGAGGTTATTTTCCTGACACCACATTCCGAGGGCCCTCACCTCCTCCCTGTAGGCCGTCTCGTCGTTGTTGGTAATCAAGCCTACCACTGTAGTGTCGTCCGCAAACTTGATGATTGAGTTGGAGGCGTGCATGGCCACGCAGTCATGGGTGAACAGGGAGTACAGGAGAGGGCTCAGAGCGCACCCTTGTGGGGCCCCAGTGTTGAGGATCAGCGGGGTGGAGATGTTGTTACATACCCTCACCACCTGGGGGCGGCCCGTCAGGAAGTCCAGGACCCAGTTGCACAGGGCGGGGTCGAGACCCAGGGTCTCGGGCTTGATGACGAGTTTGGAGGGTACTATGGTGTTAAATGCTGAGCTGTAGTCGATGAACAGCATTCTCACATAGGTATTCCTCTTGTCCAGATGGGTTAGGGCAGTGTGCAGTGTGGTTGCGATTGCGTCGTCTGTGGACCTATTGGGGCAGTAAGCAAATTGGAGTGGGTCTAGGGTGTCAGGTAGGGTGGAGGTGATATGGTCCTTGACTAGTCTCTCAAAGCACTTCATGATGACGGAAGTGAGTGCTACGGGGCGGTAGTCGTTTAGCTCAGTTACCTTAGCTTTCTTGGGAACAGGAACAATGGTGGCCCTCTTGAAGCATGTGCGAACAGCAGACTGGGATAAGGATTGATTGAATATGTCCTTAAACACACCAGCCAGCTGGTCTGCGCATGCTCTGAGGACGCGGCTGGGAATGCCGTCTGGGCCTGCAGCCTTGCGAGGGTTAACACGTTTAAATGTTTTACTCACCTCGGCTGCAGTGAAGGAGAGCCCGCAGGTTTTGGTAGCGGGCTGTGTCAGTGGCACTGTATTGTCCTCAAAGCGAGCAAAAAAGTTATTTAGTCTGTCAAGACATCCTGGTCCGCGACGGGGCTGGTTTTCTTTTTGTAATCCGTGATTGACTGTAGACCCTGCCACATACCTCTTGTGTCTGTGCTGTTGAATTGCGACTCTACTTTGTCTCTATACTGGGACTTGCTTGTTTGATTGCCTTGCGGAGGGAATAGCTACACTGTTTGTATTCGGTCATGTTTCCGGTCACCTTGCCCTGGTTAAAAGCAGTGGTTCGCGCTTTCAGTTTCACGCGAATGCTGCCATCAATCCACGGTTTCTGGTTTGGGAATGTTTTAATCGTTGCTGTGGGTACGACATCGTCAATGCACTTTCTAATGAACTCGCTCACCGAATCAGCGTATTCGTCAATGTTGTTGTTGGACGCAATGCGGAACATATCCCAATCCACGTGATCGAAGCAGTCTTGAAGCGTGGAATCAGATTGGTCGGACCAGCGTGGAACAGACCTGAGCGTGGGAGCTTGCTGTTTTAGTTTCTGTTTGTAGGCTGGAAGCAACAAAATGGAGTCCTGGTCAGCTTTTCCGAAAGGAGGGCGGGGGAGGGCCTTATATGCGTCGCGGAAGTTAGTATAACAATGATCCAAGGTTTTACCAGCCCTGGTAGCACAATCGATATGCTGATAGAATTTAGGGAGTTTTGTTTTCAGATTAGCCTTGTTAAAATCCCCAGCTACGATGAATGCAGCCTCAGGGTGTGTGGTTTCCAGTTTACAAAGAGTCAGATAAATTTCGTTCAGGGCCATCGATGTGTCTGCTTGGGGGGGAATATATACGGCTGTGATTATAATCGAAGAGAATTCCCTTGGTAGATAATGCGGTCGACATTTGATTGTGAGGAATTCTAAATCTGGTGAACAGAATGACTTGAGTTCCTGTATGTTGTTATGATCACACCACGTCTCGTTGATCATAAGGCATACCCCCTCGCCCCTCTTCTTACCAGAAAGATGTTTGTTTCTGTCGGCGCGATGTGTGAAGAAACCAGCTGGCTGCACCGACTCCGTTAGCGTCTCTCGAGTGAGCCATGTTTCCGTGAAGCAAAGAACGTTACAATCCCTGATGTCTCTCTGGAATGTTACCCTTGCTCGGATTTCATCAACCTTATTGTCAAGAGACTGGACATTGGCGAGTAGTATGCTAGGGAGTGGAGCGTGATGTGCCCGTCTCCGAAGCCTGACCAGGAGACCGCTTCGTTTGCCCCTTTTACGGCGTCGTTGTTTAGGGTCGCCGGCTGGGATCAGATCCATTGTATTGGGTGGAAGGCAAAACACAGGATCCGCTTCGGGAGAGTCATATTCCTGGTTGTAACGATGGTGAGTTGACGTTGCTCTTATGTTCACTAGTTCCTCCCGACTGTATGTAATGAAACCTAAGATTACCTGGGGTACCAATGTAAGGAATAACACATAAAAAAATGAAATACTGCATAGTTTCCTAGGAACGCGAAGCGAGGCGGCCATCTCGATCGGCGCCGGTATGATATTTTTTCTATGACAACTACTACCCTAACTCATAGAATTGTTCAAAAATAGTAATAACATGGTCCATTAAGCAATTTCATTCTCTATTTTAAGACACCTGGGGCATCAGTGTAAAAATTATGTGGCACATTCATTGGATTAAGACAGATCGATTGCAATTAGGAGGACTTTTATCTAATGTCTGAGCCCCACATCTTGTTCCTGATTGACAGATCCGGCAGTCCGTAACCTGCTCATGACAATTAATCATTCTAAATGATCAGATTAATTTTCACCATGAGGACTTTTGGTGGGCTGAAATGTTTGTAACTTTGATTTAAAATGTGATGATTTAATATTTTGACTTCCGTGACTTCCGTGGGTTTACTTATGTACGTACACTGAACAAAAATATAAACGCAACATGTAAAGTGTTGGTCCCATGTTTCATGAGCTGAAATAAAAGATCCCAGAAATGGTCCATAATTATGCATAAATAGCTAATTTCTCTTAAATTTTGTGCACAAATTTATTTACATCCCTGTTTGTGAGCATTTCTCCTTTACCAAGATAATCCATCTACCTGACAGGTGTGGCATATCAAGAAGATAACTAAACAGCATGATTAATATACAGGTGCACCTTGTGCTGGGGACAATAAAAGGCCACTCTAAAATGTGCAGTTTGTCACACAATACAATGCCACAGATGTATCAAGTTGTGAGGGAGCGTGCAACTGGCATGCTGACTGCAGGAATGTCCACCAGAGCTGTTGCCAGAGAATTTAATGTTCAACGTCGTTTCAGAGAATTTGGCAGTACGTCCAACCAGCCTCACAACCGCAGACCACGTGTATGGCATTGTGTGGGCGAGCAGTTTGCTGATGTCAACTTTGGTAATGGAGTGCCCCATGGTGGCAGTGGGGTGATGGTATGGGCAGGCATAAGCACTGGAATGGCCTGCATAGTCGCTAGACATGTCACGCATTGAGAATGTTTGGGATGCTCTGGATCGACATGTACAACAGCGTGTTCCAGTTCCCGTTTTATCTCCATCTCTACATTTAAAGACTAAATCATGGACACTCTTTCTGACACTTGTGGCTGCTTCATGTGACATTGTTGTATCTACCTTTTTTCTCTTTGTGCTGTCTGTGCCTAACAATGTTTGTACCATGCTTGTGCTGCTACCATGTTGTGTGGCTGCCATGTGTTGCTACCGTGTTGTTGTCATGTGTTGCTGCCATGCTGTGTTGTCTTAGGTCTTTATGTAGTGTTGTGGTGTCTCTCTTGTCGTGGTGTGTTGTGTCTTATATTTCTCTTTTTAATTCCAGCTCCTGCAGGAGGCCTTTTGCCTCTTGGTAGGCCATCATTTTAAATAAGAATTTGCTGTTAACTGACTTGCCTAGTTAAATACAAATATCCAGCAACTTCGCACAGCATTTGAAGAGGATTGGGACAACATTCCACAGGCCACAATCAACAGCCTGATCAACTCTATGCGAAGGAGATGTCGCACTGCATGAGGCAAAGTGTGTTCACACCAGATAATGACGGTTTTCTGATCCACGCCCCTACCTACCGTATCTGCATTCCTAGTTGTATCTCATGGACTTGACTTTTCAACGACACTGCTCTGAGGTCTTGGAGTACCCTTGGTCATGCATCTTTTCTGCTACTCTCATGTTTTGAAACATAATTAAAAGGGCATCTGATCCAACAAATACTCTGCAATATTTTCTACAACTGAATGATCCTGTTATAATGTAGCTCCAATACCAGTGAGAATAATTAGTGATATTAGATAATAACCCTCTAAGATCTGCTCTCAGAACTCACACTGCTAAACAGTTACTTTCCATAACATACGTATTTATCATGTTTAATTGCTAATATGACTTTATTAAATTAGATGTTTTTGCTATTGTTTATAGCAATGTGTATTCTACACTGCATTATATTTCCCCAGGTCTTCTCTACCTCCAAACCCTGAGGACAGGGTGAACATCTGGTGACAGTTCTGCTCTATTCTGGGACACGCAGAACCAACCAGCCCTGTCTATGTAAATCTCAGTTTTACTCCCACATCGACCAGTCTAGCAGTTGAACAGTTTTACTGCCTGAAATACCCTGGACTGGGCCAGAAGTGAGGGGGTCGACTGGTTTTAACCTCTATGGTGGATTCAGGGGGGGGACATTACAGATATGCCACCATGTAATTAATGATAGATAACATGGATATTATACTTTATGATAACAGTGTATGTCTCTACATAAATGTGTCATGTTTGAGCCCAGCATCATCTCTCACAGATCTAACAGCTCATGAAAAGGTTTTAATACATGCTAGATGATCACATCAAGAACTGGTGGTGAAGTGCATGTAGGGAATTGGTTTGGGGGGCTGATACTTTTCTTTTTACTTCTGTAGATGTCACGTTCCTGACCTGTTTTCTGTTGTTTTTGTATGTGTATGTTGGTCAGGGCGTGAGTTTGGGTGGGCAGTCTATGTTTTCTGTTTCTATGTTGGTTTTGGGTTGCCTGGTATGGCTCTTAATTAGAGGCAGGTGTTTTGCGTTTTCCTCTAATTGAGAGTCATATTTAGGTAGGGTGTTCTCACTGTTTGTTGGTGGGTGATTGTCTTCCGTGTTTGTGTATGTCGTTGCACCACACGGGACTGTTTTCGGTTTGTTTTGTTCATCGTTGTTTTTGTGTAGCCTGTTTTCTCTATTCGTGCGTTCTTCATGTTTTATGTAGTTCGTCGTCTAGTTCTGTCTACACCGTTTATTTGTTTTGTTAGTTTAGTTAAGTTCGTGTCTTTGTTAAATAAATATGTGTTCAAACTTCGCTGCGCCTTGGTTCCCTCAATACTCCTCCTTTTCGGTCGAAGAGGAGGAGGACCGCCTTTACAGTAGATCTTACTCTACATCTGGACTGGTATTATCGTCCAAAACTACATACACTTATACACTTTCAGTTCATGACCAATATAACAAGTTACAGCGATGATGATGATAATAATGATGATGAGGAGGGCGATGAGGAGGGCGATGATGACGACGTTGGAAAACGTGTGATTTGTATGATACTAACTGTTTTCAAAGTTGACCTCCTCTACTGATTAGTGTTTCATGTCACTGTCTCTTCCCCCTCAGCACCTGCAGTAGGTCCCAGCTGTAGCAGTACAGTCACTGTGCAGTCTGACTGAGGGAGGTTTTTGTACAGCTCTGTATCACTGTGTGAACACATTTTTACTATTGATGTAGTGCCAACTCTGACAGTAGTAATCTCCTGCATCTTCAGCCCGGACTCCACTGATGGTCAGAGTGAAGTCACTCCCAGATCCACTGCCACTGAATCTAGATGGCGTCCCAGACTGAAGGGTTTTAGACAAGTATATTAGGAGTTTAGGAGCTCCTCCAGGTTTCTGTTGATACCAGTTCAAAAAGTGTCCATTGCTGTTACTGTATACAGCACTGCTGGTCTTACAGCTGAGACTGACTGAGGGACCCACTGAAACAGCTTTCACTGCAGGAGTCTGGGTCACTGTGACCTGGCCTCTGGACTCTGAAACAGAGATGCCATGTATATTTATAATTTAATTGTTCATTCATTTGTCCAGTATAAAATAATTCCTTTATATTGTCAGGGTAATTTTCTGTAAATTATATTACCTTGGAGACAGAGGGCAAGTGTCCAGATGAAGATGGTGATAGAAGTCATGGTTGTTGTGGGTTCTGTTGTTATGAAGGACAGCTCTCATTCATGAAGTGTTAAACTCACAAGGCTATAAACACTACCAGAGCACTGAAGCATGTGCTGTCTATGCAAATTCTCCTCTCTATGCAAATGATGATCTGAGGAACAGCGAACACCATCAATGAATGATGAAAACGGCTATCTTACATGTCATCTAAAAAAAACATATGAGTGAGCAGAAAGTAGGTGTCTGTGCTTCCAGAATTCTAGTGGCTACTTACTGTGGGGCTCCAGACAATCTGGTAAGAATAAAATAGGATTTGGTCCTTCTCCAGTGGTTACAGCTGGTAACAACATAAACCTCAGTGTTTCAGTGAATCTAGATAGATGTTAAAACACATTGAGAGAAAGATATAGCACAGTAACATAAATTATACAGTAGCCAAACAGGCAATCAAACTCCACTCAAAGGAATTTAATCTAAATTGGTTCACTTGAAAAAAGGACTAAAAGCACAGAGTTTGCTAAAACACAAATGTACATAAAATATACATACACAGCCTTTTGCTTGGCAAATAATAAAGAAAAAATCAAGATGTTCAGAATGTCATGTGGTTTTGATCAATTCTCGTTAGAGAATTCACTCAAGCCAATCCCTTTAAAATGTTTAGTTAAGTTCAGTGAATAGGTCCATATGTCACAACACACGTGCACTTATAGTGAAATACATGACAAAAAACATTCTGTCCATTACACTTAGATTTAAGCACCGATACAAAGGTTAAATACGTGTCTGTTTTCCGACAAAGAAAAGTGGGATGGATGTTGAGTCTCTTCAGCAATATCCAACATAGCAACACTGCCTCTTTGATAGAATACAGTACCTCTCCAAAAACAACGCAGGAGACAGGAGACACAGGTCATTGTAATTGTTTATACACCTCTTTTCCAGAAGTCATTGTTGAGTCATTGCATCTTTCCTGTGGCTCTACAAAACTGTCTTCAGATTACACTAATGCTTCCTCGTGGTCAGATTGGAATAATACTCAGGTTCAGTTGCGTTGCCCTCGTCTGGCACTGCTCTGCTGTTTTCATGAAGCCCTGGTCAGCCATCATTTGAGAGATCTCTGTATAAATGTGTTCCAGTTCAGTGTTTCCCCTCAGGACCTCTTGGATTCTGTCACTGCCCCACATGTCAAGGAGGGCTTCAGTCTCCTCAATGCTCCAGGGGAGATCTAGTTCCCACGGTGATGGACAGCTCCCTGATTCTGGAGAGACTGAAAAAAAAAAGTAAACAAAGCCCCAACGTTGATAGTATAACGTAAAAACAGTATTTAATGTACAGAGATTAGGAGATTGTTTCCCTTACCTGTTTCTTGGACTTGGCCACCTGGGACCTCTCCCATGTCTGTGGCGCCGTTTGATTCCTCAGCCAGAGAGTCACAGGATAGATACTTGTTCCCGAATATTTGCACAAACTGATCGTAGAATTTGCACTCCACTTTTTCCCCTCCAATCCTGGGAAAATAGAACATCACATTTGGTTGTTGATGCAATGCTTATTCCTCATATCTGGTTAGTTAATGAGCTTTACTTATCTAACATGAGCATGGCAAACCTCTGGCCTTGAATACACAACTGTTCCATCAGTATGGAGTCTTCGTAATCAATTCACAATTATAAATAGTGGGTATCAATTTCAAATCCATATCTTTTCCCCCATGGCTTACTGTTTGCTCTCGCAGAACTGGCGGAAGTTGGCCTTTAGCCGCTTCACTCTAGACTGGCACTGTTCGGCTGTCCTCAGGTAGCCCTCGTTGGCCATGGCCTGAGAGATCTCAGTGAAAATGTGTCTGTTTTTGGTGCAGCCCTTCAGATCCTCCTGGACCTCGTCACTCCCCCAGATACTGAGGAGGACCTGGGTCTCACTGTCGCTCCAGGGGAACTTGGAGCCGCCAGTTAAAGGACGGCTAGCTGAAGACAAAGACACCCAATGAACACATTGTTTACAATGGGAAGGGGGTTAGTTGAAGTAAGACAACTCATTTAAAGGAGAACATTTAAAGGTATGGTATGGCTTTGCTTTAACTTTCCTTTGGTCAACCTCAAGTGTAGACTCCCAGACAGCAGCTTCCTCATTGTCTAACGAATCTTCAGCCAAACTGTCGACGTTGAGCTCCCTCGAGAAATTCTCCTCCATCTGGTCGTAGAACTTACATTCCCTTCTGAGGAAATACTGTTAGACATACTGTTCAGGGGGAATTTCAGTTAGATCATCAACAGTGATAAAAACAAGACTGCAAATACATAGTTTATTAATGAGATGAAAGGCATCAATTTATATCCGATGTTGTGGTGTAATTTATAAATACAAAAACTAGACATGAAATGGTCCTTTGCATACATTTGTCATGGTGGAAGCTGGCCTTGAGTCGCTTGATGCGGGTGTGGCACTGCTCAGCCGTCCTGATGAACCCCTGGGCCATCATCCTCCGTGAGATGTACTCAAACACATGTCTGTTCTTCAAGCAGCCTCGGAGGGAGAGTATATTAGGTGGATACTAAGTACATTTTTAGAAGATTTATTACGACTACCGTGCTGATTTAACCTGACCAGGACAAACAACTGTTGGCACTGACACAGGAAAATCACAGGGCCCTAATTACATTAGACTTCGAGGGTAAAGATGATGAGGAGGCACCATACATGTTTCCTGATCTGCTTCCTCAGTGGGATCTAGAATGAAGTCATCACACAAATCAACAATCTCTGCATTGAGGGAGAGCGTGTCGTTGCCGAGCACCGGCTCCAGGAACCTGTAGTATCTGAAGAGTAAGGGCTCCCCTCCGTTTCTGTAGGTACGACCAGAGGTAGAGGGAGGTGGAGAACAGTGGGAGGTGAAGGGTTAATTTGTAGCAGGTCCCATTTTAGGCACCATGACTCGCCTTAACCACAAATAATCTGTGTTTTCCACTTACGCCCTGCTGTGGAGACAACGTCGGTAGGTTTTCCTCAGCCGCTTAATCCTCGAGTGGCACTGCTCAGCCGTTTTGAAGTGCCCCATGGTGGCCAGCTTCTCTGCTATGTCGGCAAAAATGTGCCCGTTGCGGACGCAACCTCGGAGGCTCGTCTAGACCTCCTCGTTCCCCCACAGCTCAATGAGGGCCAGCGTCTCTGGCTCTGACCATGGGGTGTGTCTCATCCCATCCGCACCTGCTCCCGGAAACATATACATTGGAAACCTCCAGATCTTAGCTATCGCTCTGCTGATTGGATTGACTGAGTCTTCAGTGTAAACAGACAACTGTCTGTATTACCACCGTACCTGTGTCCTGGTCTACTGTTTGATCATCTCTTTCATCATACTCATCAATGGAGGCCGCTTCATGCCCAAGTATTCGCTCCAGCTGATTGTAGAACTTGTATTCCACTCTATTTCTTCCACATCTAAGAAGACCAGACAGAAAAGAAAGCCATTTTGATGAGAAAAAAAAGTGTCCCGAAATTTTTCTGGGATGCAGTATTCTGGCTATGGGTTAGATTAGAGTACACTTATTTGCATGTTTCTGTAAATTAATATCAACATAAAAACATCAGAAGGTGTCCAATTTAAACCTGTTTTGTACACACATACTTTTTCCTGTCGTAGCACTGACGGAAGTTGTTCCTCGTGGACTTGACTTTCCAACGACACTGCTCTGGGGTCTTGGAGTACCCTTGGTCATGCATCTTTTCTGATGTGTCCATGTAGATGGGGCCGTTGTGGACAAAGTCTCTCAGCACCCTCTGAACCTCGTCCTCCACCCAGATGTCAATGAGGGCCAGGGTCTCAGGTTCTGACCACGAGCCTGGTGTGATCCTCTCAGAAGTGGTGTAGTTGTCCGCTTCTGTAGACTCTAAATACATTTTTATTTTATCCTTATTTCAACAGGAAAAGCCCATTGAGACCCAGAGCCTTTTTTTCAAGGGAGACCTGGACAGGAAGGCAGCAACAATCAATACATAATTAAAACATACAGCAAAACAGTACAATTCAGCAACATGATCCAGCCTAAAAAAAACATTTACACGCCTCTGTAACAGAATCTCCCATGAAAAATGTACATTTACATGAAAGTGTCCCTGTTTAGACTTGGCAATGCAACTTGTGTTGAGGGGACGGCACCTACAGTAGAACCAGTAGCTAAATATGATGGAAAAAACAGGGTTCAATCTGGCATACCCATGCAGTGTCATTAGATAGTTTGCATAGTTTGAAATGAGCTGAACTTTTACCTTGAAGTGAGTCACTGTTTGATTCCTCTGATATGTCATTGGTCAAGTCTGTCACCACTGTGCTGCTGGAGGGAGGCTGCCTCTCAAGTATTTGCTCCAAAATATCGTAGCACTTCAAATCAACCTGCTCAGATGAACTAGGAACAGCACAGGTAGAAAGAGATTGAATCTAATTTTGCAATCTGTAATCCAATTCACATGAGCTAAATTACAAATGTATCAATAACAGAAACTGAAACGCAATGGCTACCTGATGGTTTCTTGGCACTGACGATAGCTGGCTTTCAATCGCTTTATCCTGGTGTGGCACTGCTCTGCAGTTCTGTAATAACCACGGATGTTGACATTTTCCGAAATCTCTGAGTATATGTGACCGTTGTGAGGACAGCGCTTCAGGTTCTGCTGCACAGTGTCGTCTCCCCAGAGCTCCAGGAGAATCATCGTCTCGCCGTCCACCCAGGGGATCTTCTTCCTGTCCCATGGCACGCCCACTATAGCCTCTGGATGGATCAGACTCAAAGAGAAAGAGTGTGTGAGAAAGACTGGCCCAATCCCAAACTGTCCACTCACCCTTATCCCTAACCCGTTGTTGCCTCCACCTCTCAGATATCAAAGAATGAGTCAGATATACTAGGATGAGTTTCTTCCCAGTCCTTCTATACCCATACAGGGGTCTTCAAGTTGATATTATTAGATTTTACTAGTGAAAGTAAAACATATATATGGGGGGATTGTAAATTATGCACACAATTACATTGACGGAAGCCACAATTATCTTCAATATTAAATCTGATCTACCCCCATATAATACATGTATTTTATTTTATTATGTCACCCCCACTTCTAAAACCAAAGTTGCGCCCCTGATTATACTAGTACTTCAGTACTATCGGTGTGTATTGTACTGTTGACCACGATGTCCTTCTGGACATACTGGAGAGTAGGGTTGGCCTCTCCGGTCCAGGCCTAAATTGGTTTAACCGGCGGAGAGTTTTTTTGTCACCCTTGGTGAACATAAAAATACGTATCACATGTGGCATTTCACAAGGTTCGATTTTGGGTCCTGTACTGTTCAGTTCATATATGTTATCATAAAGCACAGCATTGATTTTTACTGCTACGCAGATGATACACAAATTTACATTTTTGTGTCACCAGAGACGTTTAGCTCCAATTATTAGACTGTATTAGTGATTTAAATACTTGGATGGCTAACAATTTCCACCAGCTAAATCAAGACAAGACTGAGGTACTTATTGTTGGAGCCAAAGCACAGAGAGAGAATCTGGCTGCACATTTTAATTCACGGGCAATAAAGAAAAGCTGATACGGAGAATCTCATCCATGCTTTTCTTACAAGCATGCTTGACCACTGTAATGCTCTCCTGTCTGGTCTACCCAAGAAAGCCATTGGTCAACTGCAAAACATACAACATGCTGCAGTACGGGTACTGACCAAGTCCAGATGGAGAGCAAACATTATACCGGTTTTAAGGTCTCTGCACTGGCTGCCTGTGAGTTTTAGAATTCACATTAAGATTGTTTTTTAAATCAATCCATTAGTGTGCACCCCAATACATGTCAAACATGCTTTTAAGTTATGTACCCAGTAAGTCCCTCAGCTCCTCTGGCACTGGCCTTATAACTATCCTAAAGCCTAGGACCAAGAAGCATGGAGAGGGAGCCTTTAGTTATTATGCCCCCAACCTCTGGAATAGCCTGCCAGAGAACCTGAGGGGGGCTGAAACTGTGGGCATATTTAAAAGAGATATTTTAAATATTTTTTACTTAGCTTTCCTTAGGATGCTTTTTAGTTGTTTAGTTCGTGTCATTCTTTTGTTTTTTATCTTATGTTCGTTGTTTAGCAAATATTTCAGCTTTATTTTCATCGTTTTTTGTTTTTTCCTGTAAAGCACATAGTGTTGCATTCCATGTCTGAAATGTGCTGTATAAATAAAGCTTGATTTGATTTGATTGTATTATACTAGTACTTCAGTACTATCAGTCCCTATTGTATTATACTAGTACTTCAGTACAATCAGTCCCTATTGTATTGTTCTTGTACTTTAGTACTATCAGTCCCTAAAGTACTGAAATACTAGTATAATACAATAGGGACTGATAGTACTGAAGTACTAGTATAATACAATCAGTCCCTATTATATTGTAATAGTACTTCAGTACTCTCAGTCCCTATTGTATAATACTAGTACTTCAGTACTATTCAAACAAAACAAAATACAATTTTATTTGTCACGGGCAAAAAATAAGAAATCATTTATAACTGGTAATTTATCATTTAGAACTTGACTAAATAATTTTTAACTTTACTAAATAAACTGAAGTAAACAATAAAAAAAGGAAAAAGGAAACAGAAAAATAACAAATAATTAAAGAGCAACAATAAAATAATAGTAACTAGGCTATATACAGGGGATACCGGTACAGAGCCAATGGGGGGGTTAGCTGTTCAGGGGTGTTATTGCTGGGGGTAGAAGCTGTTAAGAAGCCTTTTGGACCTAGACTTTGTGCTCCAGTACCGCTTGCTGTGCAGTAGCAGAGAGAACATTCTATGACTAGGGTGGCTGGTGTCTATGGCAATTTCCAGGGCCTTCCTATGACACCGCCTGTTAAAGAGGTCCTGGATGAAAGGAAGCTTGGCCCCAGTGATGTACTGGGCCGTACGCATTACCCTCTGTAGTGTCTTGTGGTTGGAGGCCGAGCAGTTGCCATACCAGGCGGTGAGGCAACCAGTGAGGATGCTCTCAATGGTACAGCTGTAAAACTTTTTGAGGATCTGAGGACCCATGCCAAATCTTTTCCGTCTCCTGAGGGGGAATAGGCATTGTCATGCCCTCCTCAGAACTGTCTCGGTGTGTTTGGACCATGACAGTTCGTTGGTGATGTGGACACCAAGGAACTTGAAGCTCTCAACCTGCTCCACTACAGCTCTGTCAATGAGAATGGGGGCATGCTCGGCCCTCCTTTTCCTGTAGTCCACTATCATCTCCTTTGTCTTGATCATGTTGAGGGAGAGGTTGTTGTCCTGGCACCACATTGCCAGGTCTCTGACCTCCTCCCTATAGGCGGTCTCATCGTTGTCTGTGATCAGGCCTACCACTGTTGTGTCGTTGGAAAACTTAATGATGATGTTGGAGTCGTGCTTGGCCATGCAGTCATGGGTGAACAGGGAGTACAGGAGCGGACTGAGCACGCACCCCTGAGGGGCCCCCGTGTTGAGGATCAGCATGGCAGATGTGTTGTTACCTACCCTCACCACCTGGGGACAGCCGGACACGAAGTCCTGGATCCAGTTGCAGAGGGAGGTGTTTAGTCCCAGGGTCCTTAGCTTACTGATGAGCTTTGAGGGCCTTATGGTGTTGAACGCTGAGCTGTAGTCAATGAACAGCATTCTCATGTAGGTGTTTATTTTGTCTAGGTGGGAAAGGGCAGTGTGGAGTGCAATAGAGATTGCATCATCTGTGGATCTGTTGGGGCGGTATGCAAATTGGAGAGGGTCTAGTGTTTCTGGGATAATGGTGTTGATGTGAGCCATGAACAGCCTTTCAAAGCACTTCATCACTACAGACATGAGTGCTACGGGTCGGTAGTCATTTAGACAGGTTACCTTGGTGTTCATGGGCACAGGGATTATGGTGGTCTGCTTGAAACATGTTGGTATTACAGACTCGGTCAGGGACAGGTTGAAAATGTCAGTGAAGACACTTGCCAGTTAGTCAGTGCATGTCGGAGTAAACATCCTGGTAATCCGCCTGGCCCTGCGACCTAGTGAATGTTGACCTGGTTAAAGGTCTTACTCACATAGGCTGCGGAGAGCGTGATCACACAGTTGTCCGGAACAGCTGCTGCTCTCATGCATGCTTTAGTGTTGCTTGCCTCGAAGCGTGTATAGAAGTACCTTGTTTGGTAGGCTCGTGTCACTGGGCATCTCACGGCTGTGCTTCCATTCGTAGTCCATAATAGTTTGCAAGCCCTGCCACATCCGACGAGCATTGGAGCCGGTGTAGAAGGATTCAATCTTAGTCTTGTATTGACACTTTGCCTGTTTGATTGTTCGTCGGAGGGAATAGCGGGATTTCTTATAAGCGTCTGGGTTAGAGTCCCGCTCCTTGAAAGCAACAGCTCTACCCTTTAGCTCAGTGCGGATTTTGCCTGTAATCCATGGCTTCTGGTTGGGGTATGTACGTACGGTCACTGTGGGGACAACGTCATCGATGCACTTATTGTCAGCAGCATACCACCCTGCATACCATTGCTGGCTTGCTTCTGAAGCTAAGCAGGGTTGGTCCTGGTCAGTCCCTGGATGGGAGACCAGATGCTGCTGGAAGTGGTGTTGGAGGGCCAGTAGGAGGCACTCTTTCCTCTGGTCTAAAAAATATCCCAATGCCCCAGGGCAGTGATTGGGGACACTGTCCTGTATAGGGTGCCGTCTTTCGGATGGGACGTTAAACGGGTGTCCTGACTCTCTGAGGTCATTAAAGATCCCATGGCACTTATCGTAAGAGTAGGGATGTTAACCCCGGTGTCCTGGCTAAATTCCCAATCTGGCCCTCAAACCATCATGGTCACCTAATAATCCCCACTTTACAATTGGCTCATTCATCCCCCTCCTCTCCCCTGTAACTATTCCCCAGGTCGTTGCTGCAAATGAGAACGTGTTCTCAGTCAACTTACCTGGTAAAATAACGGTAAAATAAAATAAATAAAATAAATTGATAAAGCCAGTGACTGATGTGGTGTATTCCTCAATGCCATCGGAAGAATCCCTGAAGTTATTCCAGTCTGTGCTAGCAAAACAGTCCTGGTGCTTAGCATCTGCATCATCTGACCACTTCCATACTGAGCGAGTCACTGGTACTTCATGCTTTAGTTTTTGCTTGTACGCAGGAATCAGGATGATAGTGTTATGGTCAGATTTTCCAAATGGTGGGCAAGAGAGAGCTTTGTACGCATCTCTGTGTGTGGAGTGAAGGTGGTCTGGAGTTTTTTCCCTCTGGTTGCACATGTAACATGCTGGTAGAAATGAAGTAAAATGGATGTAGGTTTCAATGCTTTAAAGTCCCCTGCCACTAGGAGCGCCGCCGCTGGTTGAGCATTTTCTAGTTTGCTTATGGGTGCGTTCTTAGTGCCAGCATCGATTTGTGGTGGTAAATAGACAGCTATGAAAAATATAGATGAAAACTATCTTGGTAAATAGTGTGGTCTACAGCTTATCATGAGATACTCTACCTCAGGCGAGCACAATTTTGAGACTTCATTAATATTAGATTGTGTGTACCAGCTGTTATTGACAAATAGACACAGACAGCCACCCCTTTTCTTACCGGAGGCAGCTGTTCTATATTGCCGATGCACGGATAACCCAGCCAGTTGTATGATATCCATGTCGTCGTTCATCAACAACTCGGTGAAACATAAGATATTACCGTTTTTAATGTCCTGTTAGTAGGATAGTCTTGATTTGAGCTCATCCAGTTTATTATCCAATGATTGCATGTTGGCTAATAGGATCGATGGTAGAGGCGGGTTACCCACTCGCCCTCGGATTCTTACAAGGCACCCTGACCTACGAACCCTATATCTCTGTCTCTTCTTCATGCAAATGACAGGGTTTTGGGCCTTGTTCAGTGTCTGAAGTAAATCCTTCAAAGTCCGACACGTTAAAGAAAAAGTCTTCATCCAGTACGAGGTTAGTAATCGCTGTTCTGAACACCAGAAGCTCTATTCGGTCATAAGAGACGGTGGCTGAAACATTATGTAAAAAATAACGGCAGCCATCTCCTCCAGCGCCATTATTCACTATTATTAGGGTAGAACTGCGAGTGCTGTGTGTGTGAAGAATCCTACTCTTGTGTGAAGGAGGTTTTTGTACAGAGACACCTGAATGAATCACTGTGGGGGACTTTTGGAAGCGGCACAAAATAGTGCTGAAAAATAATTAAACTTTTGTCTTTCTTCTCTGATAAAACAAAATGTAATCACGCTATTGAACAACGTAATGAGATGTTATCATCTTCTCCAGAGGAAAGACTTTTAGGCTATGTATTTTCTAGAGATTTCTACGGACAGATTGGTAGATTGGTAGAGGGCAGAGTCTGTGAAGTGAAAGAATACCACCAAGATTATTTGGAAAAATAACTATGTATTCTAACTTGCATTTTAAAAAGAGCACATTTTGACATACAGTATTAAATGTCAGCTCATTGTTCTGTCGAGTTGTAGCTATTACTATTTCTATAATATAAGCAACAATTTGTATTATTTTCATGGTAGATATTAACACTGACATGGTTTAAAGGTAACCTCATCTATAGTTTTGAATAGTATTTTGAGGTCATTTTGTCTTGTGTCTCTGAGTAGATTTGACAAAATTGATATGGGGATTTACACTGTGAATAGTAAATCTGATTATTAAATCTGAATGTGTGATATTGTCACGTTCTGACCTTAGTTTTTTTTGTTATGTCTTTGTATTAGTATGGTCAGGGCGTGAGTTGGGTGGGTAGTCTATGTTCTTTTTTCTAGGTTGTGGTTTTGTGTTTGGCCTGGTATGGTTCTCAATCAGAGGCAGGTGTCGTTCGTTGTCTCTGATTGAGAATCATACTTAGCTAGCCTTTTCCCACCTGTGTGGTGTGGGTGATTATTTTCTGTTTAGTGTTTTTGTTTGCACCTTACAGAACTGTTGCGTTTCGTTCTCCTTTGTTATTTTGTTTAGTGTTCTCTGTTTAATAAATATAATGATGAACCCTTACCACTTACTTGGTCCTCACCTCATTCCAACGACGAACGTGACAGATATCAGTTTACTGCATGTCTTTGTAGATTTAGGGGTGGTTTGCAAAACACATTAAGCCTAGTCCTGGACTAAAAAGCAAGCTCAATGAATAATCTTCATTGAAAGTTATTTTAGGACTCGTCTTCAACCCCATCCTAGTGTTTTGTTGTTCTTGGTGG
Organism: Salvelinus fontinalis; assembly: GCF_029448725.1. Taxonomy (NCBI): domain Eukaryota; kingdom Metazoa; phylum Chordata; class Actinopteri; order Salmoniformes; family Salmonidae; genus Salvelinus; species Salvelinus fontinalis. Next base: position 11,587,539 of record NC_074675.1, on the reverse strand, counting down.
GATAAACTGTAGAGCATGAATGTAACATACATCTGATGGATTGTTTTGACAATAAATATTTTCAGAGTTTATTTTTGCCTTTATCTTTATAGATTGTGTTTTGTTGTTGTCGGTTGTTCTCAGTACTGTAGCTAGTTGTTTATCCTGTGTGTATTGTCTCTCATCTCCTCTATTATATTGTAGACTATATTATATAGGATTATACAGTAGTGCTGTGTGCTAAATGAACTATTTTGAGAGTAAGTTGTGCATGTCTTCTTGACTCAGAGTTTAAATACATTGTTTTGATTGGAGAAAATATACAGAAAGAGTTAATTTAATCATGATTCCAGTCATCACTATCTCATAAATAGGCAGCACATTTCATACTAATTTACATCAATCAGCTTCATTATTTCATTATTGTAGCATATAGCTACTCTCATCATTTCAAACAGAATTAAAAGTGCATCAGATCCAACAAATACTCTGCAATCATTCTACAACTGAATGATCCTATTATACTGTAGCACCAATACCAGTAAGAACAATTTGTGATATTTGGTGATAAACCTCTAAGATCTGCTCTCAGAACTCACACTGCTAAACAGTTACTTTCCATACCATAACATTCTAATGTTTAATTGCTAATATGGTGACAGTGCTGCTCTATTCTGGGACAAGCAGAACCACCCGGCCCTGTCTATGCAAATCTCAGTTTCACTCTGTGTCACGCCCTGATCTGTTTCACCTGTCCTTGTGATTGTCTCCACCCCCTCTAGATTTTCCCCGGTGTATTTATCCCTGTGTTCCCTGTTTCTCTGTGCCAGTTCGTCTCATATGTTCAAGTCAACCAGCGTGGTTTGCTGTGCTCATTCTTTTTCTGTTCTCTTTTTGCTAGTCCTCCCGGTTCTGACCCTTGCCTGATTCTGGACTCTGTACCCGCCTTCCTGACCATTCTGCCTGCCTTGACCTCGAGCCTGCCTGCCACTCTGTACCTCCTGGACTCTGAACTGGTTTTGACCTTTTGCCTGTCCACGACCATTCTCTTGCCTACCCTTTTGGATTATAATAAATAAAGACTCAAACCATCTGCCTCCTGTGTCTGCATCTGGGTCTCGTCTTGTGCCCTTATCCTCTGACAGCTATCAGTCTAACAGTTGAACAGTTTCACTGCCTGCAATACCCTGGACTGGACCAGATGTGAGGGAGTGGACTGGTTTAACCTCATGGTGGATACAGGGAGGTAGACATAACAGATATGTCACCATGTAATTAATGACAGATAAAATGGAAATTATACTTTATGTAGATAGTGTCTCATGTTTGAACCCAGCATCATGTCTCATTCACAGATCTAACAGTCAGGAACCTGCATATTGAAAATAGTTCATATAATCCTGGAAAATCAAATCCATTTCAATCAGACATTTGGTCATGAGCTCCATTTGGGTACTTGTTTTGGGGGCTGAAGTGATTGTAACGTTGAACTAATGTTGAGGTCATAACACCTTTTGTTTTACTTCTTACTTTGCCTTTGGACTGGTGTTGTGTTTTCAAAACCTCAAATAACTTTTAGATGATCTTTCAGGTCATGACAAATATGAGTCACAACCATGATGATGATGATGATGATGAAGGAGAACATGTGATTTAAATTACGCTTTCTACCCTTATTCAAGGTTTCCTCTACTGATCAGTGTTCCATGGTACTGTCTCTTCCCCCTCAGCACCTGCAGTAGGTCTCAGCTGTAGCAGTACAGTCACTGTGCAGTCTGACTGAGGGAGGTTTTTGTACAGCTCTGTATCACTGTGTGAACACATTTTTACTATTGATGTTGTGGTAACTCTGACAGTAGTAATCTCCTGCATCTTCAGCCAGGACTCCACTGATGGTCAGAGTGAAGTCACTATGAGTTCCACTACCACTGAATCTAGATGGAGTCCCAGACTGTAGGGTTTTAGACCAGTATATTAGGAGTTTAGGAGCTCCTCCAGGTTTCTGTTGATACCAGTGCAAATAGTGTCCATTGCTGCTACTGTATACAGCACTGCTGGTCTTACAGCTGAGACTGACTGAGTGACCCACTGAAACAGCTTTCACTGCAGGGTTCTGAGTCACAGTGACCTGACCTCGTGACTCTGAAACAGAGATGTCATGTAGTATTAGCATTCAATTGTTCATTCATTTGTCCATATAGCATATTCACTAAAACAGTAATAAGATTATTTAGCCTAATATTGCAATGGTCTGGAAAATGTTATGTAAAATATATTACCTTGAAAGCAGAGCGCAAATATCCAGATGAAGATGGTGATAAAAGTCATGGTTGTTGTGGTTTCTGTTGTTATGAAGGACAGCTCTGAGTCATGAAGTGTTAAACTCACAGGGCTATAAACACTCCCAGACCACTGAAGCATGTGCTGTCTATGCAAAGTGTCCTCTCTATGCAAATAGCCCTCCTGGAGCAAGGAACTAGACAGGACAAGAAATTATATGGTGTGACTTATGGATCACAACATTCCAATTTAATGCTTTTAGCCCTTACCATCCAGTATTGCACAAAACACACACACTCATAATATTGATTTATATGGAACTTCTTTCAGATAACAAATGCCTCATTTGGTAACATATGGGATATACAATGAGTATACAAAACATTAGGAGCACCTTCCTAATATTGAGTTGCACCCACCCTTTTGCTCTCAGAACAGCCAACATTTTTTTCGGGGCATGGACTCTACAAGGTGTCGAAAGCGTTCCACAGGGATGCTTGCCCATGTTGTATCCAATGCTTCCCACAGTTGTGTCAAATTGGCTGGTAGTGGATCTCTACTCTGAATAGCTTGTTCCGTCTCATCTCACAGATGGTCATTTGGATTGAGATCTGGTGACTGGGCAAGCCACTGCAGTAAGCTGAATTCACTGTCATGTTCGTACAGTTGAACCATTCCTGGACAATGCTAGCCTTGTGGCATGGGGCATTATCCCGCTGAAAAAAATAATATTTGCAGATGGATGCACTGCTGCCATGAAGGGATGCACCTGATTGGTAATGATGTTCAGATATCCTGTGGAATTCAAACGTTGCTCCACTTTTGTCAAGGGACCCAATATGTGCTATGAAAAGACACCCCACACCATCACACCACCACCAACAGCCTGTAATGTTGACACACGGTATGATGGATCCATGTGCTCATGGTCTTCTCCATACCCTAGTCCTCCCATCAGCGTGAAACAGCAGGAACCAGGATTCATCAGACCAGGCAATGTTTGTCCAATTCTCCAGTGTCCAGTGTTTTCGTTCCATAGCCTACTGCAACCGCAGTTTCTTGTTTTGAGCTGAAAGAAGTGGAACTCTGTAAGATTGTCGGCTGCCATATCCCATTCATGTCAAGGTAAGACGAGTTGCGTATTTTTTTATGGGTCTTTGGGCACCAATGTTGTACTAGTCTGTCAGCTGACTAACTGTAGCCCGACTGTTGCTCTGCACAATTCATGTCATCCTCCTTGGTCCTCTTGCATCAATTACCCATTTTCAACCACTTGCCTGTCGTTGGCTGGATGTGCTTTGGATGGTGGACCATTCTTGAAACACACAGGAAACTGTTGAGTGTGAAAAACCCAGCAGCATTGCAGTTCTTGACAGACTCAAACCGGTGTGTCTGGCCCCTATCACCATGCCCCATTCAAAGGCACTTTGAACGGGGTAATATTTTCTCTTACCCATTCTCCATCTGAATGGGACACATACACAATCCATGTTTCCATTGTCTCAAGGTTTAAAAATCCTTCTATAACCTGTCTCCTCCCCTTCACTTACCATAAATGAAGTGGATTTAACAAGTGACATCAATAAGGGATCATTGCTTTCACCTGGATTGACCTGGTCAGTCTGTCATGGAAGGTTTCTAATGTTTTGTCCACTCAGTGTATATCATCCATTGAGTGACTGCTTTCAGTTTAAGATGTTCGTTGGTCAAATAATAAAGGGAACAAACCTATGATACTCTCTAGACTGTAGTCCTCAACACTATCACTGGTCTAGTCCTCAACACTATCACTGGTCTAGTCCTCAACACTATCACTGGTCTAGTCCTCAACACTATCACTGGTCTAGACCTCAACACTATCACTGGTCTAGTCCTCAACACTATCACTGGTCTAGTCCTCAACACTATCACTGGTCTAGACCTCAACACTATCACTGGTCTAGACCTCAACACTATCACTGGTGTAGTCCTCAACACTATCACTGGTCTAGTCCTCAACACTATCACTGGTCTAGACCTCAACACCATCACTGTGTCTAGTCCTCAACACTATCACCAGTCTAATCCTCAACACTATCACTGGTCTAGTCCTCAACACTATCACTGGTCTAGTACTGAACACTATAACACTATGTCTAGTCCTCAACACTATCACTGGTCTAGTCCTGAACACTATCACTGCTCTAGTCCCTAACACTATCACTGGTCTATTCCTAAACACTATTACTGGTCTAGTCCTGAACACTGTCACTGTGTCTAGTCCTGAACAAAATCACTGGTGGTGTCCTGAACACTATCACTGGTCTAGTCCTCAACACTATCACTGGTCTAGTCCTCAACACTATCACGGGCATAGTACCCAAAACACTATCACTGGTGAAGTCCTCAACACTGTCACTGGTCTTGTACCCAAAACACTATCACTGGTCTAGTCCTCAACACTATCACGGGAATAGTACTGAACACTATCACTGGTGAAGTCCTCAACACTGTCACTGGTCTAGTACCCAAAACACTATCACTGGTCTAGTCCTCAACACTATCACTGGTCTAGTCCTCAACACTATCACTGGTCTAGTCCTGAACACTGTCACTGTGTCTAGTCCTGAACAAAATCACTGGTGGTGTCCTGAACACTATCACTGGTCTAGTCCTCAACACTATCACTGGTCTAGTCCTCAACACTATCACGGGCATAGTACCCAAAACACTATCACTGGTGAAGTCCTCAACACTGTCACTGGTCTTGTACCCAAAACACTATCACTGGTCTAGTCCTCAACACTATCACGGGAATAGTACTGAACACTATCACTGGTGAAGTCCTCAACACTGTCACTGGTCTAGTACCCAAAACACTATCACTGGTCTAGTCCTCAACACTATCACTGGTCTAGTCCTCAACACTATCACTGGTCTAGTCCTCAACACTATCACTGGTCTAATCCTCAACACTATCACTGGTCTAGTCCCTAACACTATCACTGGCATAGTACTGAACACTATCACTGGTCTAGTCCTCAACACTATCACTGGTCTAATCCTCAACACTATCACTGGTCTAGTCCCTAACACTATCACTGGCATAGTACTGAACACTATCACTGGTCTAGTCCTCAACACTATCACTGGTGTAGTACTGAACACTATCACTGGTCTAGTCCTCAACACTATCACTGGTGTAGTCCTTAACACTATCACTGGTCTAGACCTCAACACTATCACTGGTCTAATCCTCAACACTATCACTGGTCTAGTCCTCAACACTGTCACTGGTCTAGTCCTCAACACTATCACTGGTGTAGTCCTTAACACTATCACTGGTCTAGTCCCTAACAATATCACTGGTCTAGTCCTCAACACTATCACCGGTGTAGTCCTTAACACTATCACTGGTCTAGTCCCTAACACTATCACTGGCATAGTACTGAACACTATCACTGGTGTAGTCCTCAACACTATCACTGGTCTAGTCCTCAACACTATCACTGGTGTAGTCCTCACCACTATCACTGGTTTAGTCCTCAACACTATCACTGGTGTAGTCCTTAACACTATCACTGTGTCTAGTCATCAACACTATAACACTGTGTCTAGTCCTCAACACTATCACTGGTCTAGTCCCTAACACTATCACTGGTCTAGTCCTCAACACTATCACTGGTCTATTCCTGAACACTATCACTGGTCTAGTCCTCAACACTATCACGGGCATAGTACTGAACACTATCCCAGGTGTAGTCCTCAACACTATCACAGGTGCAGTCCTAACAATATCACTGGTCTAGTACTTAACACTATCACTGGTCTTGTCCTCAACACTATCACTGGCCTAGTCCTTCCCCTCCGCTCTTGCAGCAGGTTCCAGCTGTAGCAATGCAGTCACCGTACAGTCTGGCTGAGGGAGGTTTTTATACGTCTCTCTATCCCTGTGGAACACATCTTTACCATGGGAAGGTGTAAAGTCTCCTGTATCTTCCGCCTGGGCTCCACTCATGGTCAGAGTGAAGTCATTCCTAGATCCACTGCCAATGAATCTAAATGGAATTCCAGAGGTGTGAGTTCTAATAGAATGGATCAGAGTTTCGTTTTTGTCCAGATTTCTGTTGATACCACAATAAACAATAATGTCCATGTGTGACGCTCCATTGTAACAATAACTTAAAGGTCCAAGGCAGCCGTTTTTATATCAATATCAAATCATTTATGGGTAACAAGGAAGTACCTTGATGTAATAAATTCCTGTTAAAATAGGCAAAAATAGCTTTTAGGCTTAAAACTAGAATAATTTTTCTAGGACTGTTTGGGAGTGGTCGGAGTTGGGAGGAGAAAACTGAAAACTAGCTGATATTGGCAGAGAGATTTGGAACTCTCTTTGTTATTGGTTTATTAACCAACTTGCCACATGGTGATGTCACCATGGAAAGCCGAAACTCCCTCCAATGCAAACCTGATAATTAGAAGGTCCTACCGTATGTACAGTACATCGTATTTTCAACCAGGAACTATCAGGAAATAACACTGATACATTTTTTCACACTTTTTACAAAGTAATGCTAAAGTTAAACACATCATACTGGTATGCTTTCTGCTTGTATACCTTATACTTGTAATCTGCTTCATATCATATTACTGTTTGTGTTTTCTTCATGTCTTTTAGCAATCTAACTTATATAGAATTATTTTTATTTATTTACATTTTTTATTTTTATTTAACCTTTATTTAACGAGCAAAGTCAGTTAAGAACAAATTCTTATTTACAATCATATTAATATAATGTTTTTGAAGTCATTTCCAAAGTACTTTGTTAGATGTAGTTGTTTTGATGTTGTGTTTCTCCCAGGTAACAGTTCCCCTAACCTGACCGTCCTGCCCCCCTCTAGTGAGGAGCTGTCACATAAGACAACGGCCACACTGACGTGTCTGGCCAACAAAGGCTTCCCCTCAGACTGGACCATGAGCTGGAAAGTGGACGGCAACAGCAAGAAGCAGGACGGCAACGACGGCCTGTACAGCTGGAGCAGCACCCTGACTCACACTGCCCAGGAGTGGATCAAGGCAGTGTCCATAACCTGTGAGGCCCACCAGAGCTCCCAGCATCCCGTCACCCAGACCTTGGGGAGGGCTGACTGTTCTGGGTAGGACCAACCAGTCACACACCTCTGTGGACAGAGGATGTTGGTTCCTCGGCTTTGACTTGCTTTCTTCTAAGGTCAGTCATTCTCTGATTTAGGGAATACTTTTGTGTAGACTAATAGGGGGCTTGGCTTGAGTTCATGTGTCAATCCATTCTGTAGACTGAAATTTTGTTCGTTTTAGATTTGATGTGATCTGCGTTTATTCACTATCATATTTGCTTTGGTGATTTGATAATGTAATAATAGATAAAATGTCACGCCCTGACCGTAGAGAGCTTTTTATGTCTCTATTTGGTTTGGTCAGGGTGTGATTTGCGTGGGCATTCTATGTTCTTTATGTCTAGGTCTTGTATTTCTTTGTTTCTGGCCGAGTGTGGTTCCCAATCAGAGGCAGCTGTCTATCGTTGTTTCTGATTGGGGATCACACTTAGGCAGGCCTTTTCCCTCCTTCTGTGTGGGATCTTGTTCTTTGTTTGTGTGCCGCTAGGTTGCACGACGTAGCTGTTCGGCCGTCGTATTCTTTATTGTTTTGTTGTGTCGTAGTTTCACTTCGTGATTAAAATTATGTGGAACTCAAAGAACGCTGCGCCTTGGTCTCTTCCTTCCAACGACAACCGTTACAGAAGATCCCACCACAAAACGACCAAGCAGCGCTTCTTGGAGGAGTGGACATGGAAGGAAATCCTGGACGGCAAGGGACCCTGGGCACAGACAGGAGAATATTGGCGTCCTAAAGAAGAGCTGGAGGCAGCGAAGGCGGAGCGGCGACGCTACGAGGAGTTGGCTCGAAGAGGCGTGCATGAGAGGCAGCCCCAGATTTTTTTTGGGGGGGGGGGGGGGCACACAGGGAGATTGGCGGAGTCAGGTCATAGACCTGAGCCAACTCCCCGTGTTTGCCGTGGGGAGAGAGTGACCGGGCAGGCACCGTGTTATGCGGTAAAGCGCAAGGTGTCCCCAGAGCGCACGCATAGCCCAGTGTGCTATATTCCAGCTCCTCGCATCGGCCGGGCTAGAGTGGGCATCCAGCCAGGAGGGATGATGCCGGCTCAGCGCATCTGGCCTCCAGTGCGTCTCCTCGGCCCAGGTTTATCCTGCGCCAGCGCTACGCACGGTGTCCCCGGTTCGCCAGCACAGCCCAGTGTGGCATGTTCCAGCTCCCCACACTTGCCGGGCTACAAGGGTTATCCAGCTAGGACGAGTTGTGCTAGCTCTGCACTCCAGACCCCCGGTGCGTCTCCACGGTCCAGTGTATCCGGCGTCAGCTCTACGCACGGTGTCCCCGGTTTGCAAGCACAGCCAAGTGCGGCCTATTCCAGCTCCTCACACTTGCCGGGCTATAGGGGGTATCCAGCCAGGACGAGTTGTGCTAGCTCTGCGCTCCAGACCTCCGGTATGCATCCACGGTCCAGTGTATCCTGCGCCGGCTCATGGCACGAAGCCTCCAGTGATGATCCATGGCAAGAAGCCTCCAGTGATGATCCAGGGCACGAAGCCTCCAGTGATGATCCATGGCACGAAGCCTCCAGTGATGATCCATTGTAAGAAGCCTCCAGTGATGATCCATGGCAAGAAGCCTCCAGTGATGATCCATGGCAAGAAGCCTCCAGTGATGATCCATGGCACGAAGCCTCCAGTGTTGCTCCATGGCAAGAAGCCTCCAGTGATGATCCATGGCACGAAGCCTCAGGCGACGCCCTTCAGTCCAGAGCCTCCGGCGACGCCCTTCAGTCCGGAGCCTCCAGTGTTGTTCTCCAGTCCGGAGCCTCCAGTGACGCCCTTCAGTCCGGAGCCTCCAGAGTTGCCTCCAGGGTCCCCAGTCCGGGGTCACCGGCGAGGGTCCCCGCTCTAGAGGCGCCACCTAAGTGGGACAAGCCAGAGGTGGAGCGGGGTCTACGTCCCTCGCCAGAGCCGCCACCGAGGAGAAATGCCCACCCAGACCCTCCCTTATAGGTTCAGGTTTTGCGGCCGGAGTCCGCACCTTTGGGGGGGGGGGGGGGGTACTGTCACGCCCTGACCATAGAGAGCTTTTTATGTCTCTATTTTGGTTTAGTCAGGGTATGATTTGCGTGGGCATTCTATGTTCTTTATGTCTAGGGCTTGTATTTCTTTGTTTCTGGCCGAGTGTGGTTCCCAATCAGAAGCAGCTGTCTATCGTTGTCTCTGATTGGGGATCATTCTTAGGCAGGCCTTTTCCCTCCTTCTGTGTGGGATCTTGTTCTTTGTTTGTGTGCCGCTAGGTTGCACGACGTAGCTGTTCGGTCGTCGTATTCTTTATTGTTTTGTTGTGTCGTAGTTTCACTTCGTGATTAAAATTGTGGAACTCAAAGAACGCCTTGGTCTCATCCTTCCAACGACAACCGTTACATAAAAATACATATTTATTTTTGGAATGCAAATTTGTGTTGTTTCTATTAATAAACTGGATCATATATACTAAACCTCATTTTCACTTAACATCATCGTTGACCAGTAATCACAATATAGCATGTTATAGTCTGTGATTTGAAGCTTAATACATGTAAAAACATAAATACTGTCACGACTTCCACCGAAGTCGGTCCCTCTCCTTGTAACGGTTGTCGTTGGAAGGAAGAGACCAAGGCGCAGCTTTCTTTGAGTTCCACATAATTTAATAACGAAGTGAAACTTAGAAAGGACAAAACGTCACCGACCTTCTAGCCATCGCCGATCCACTTTTCATTTTCCACTGGTTTTGTCTTCCATCACAACTGGTTCCAATTCCATCAATTACATGTTGTGTATTTAACCCTCTGCACCCCCCCCCCCCCCCCCCCCCCCATGTCCTTGTCCGTAATTGTTTGTTGTCAGTGCTTGTGTACGTTATGTTCTGGTGTGCATCGGGTTATGTACCCATTTATTTCATTGTTCTGTATCCGGTGGGTTTTGATAATTAAACTGAGCCGTTGGAAACACAGTTTTGCTCTCCGTGCGTCTGACTTCTCTACCGCCAGTACGCACCCCTGACAAATACAAATTCTAGAAGTGCCACTATTTCAAGAAATATAGAGTAGAGTGATAGTCTTCTCTACCTCCAACCCTCTGGGCACAGGGTGAACATATGGTGACAGTGCTGCTCTATTCTGGGACAAGCAGAACCAACCAGCCCTGTCTATAGTTACTGACATGTGTCTAATGTCTGAGTTCTACATCGTTTTCCTGAAAGCGGAGGGCAAGTGTCCAGATGAAGATGGTGGAAAAATTAATTGTTGATGTGGGTTTGTTGTCATGAAGGACAGCTCTCAGTCATGAAGTATTAAACTCACAGGGCTATAAACCCTCCCAGAGCACTGAAGCATGTGCTGGAAATGCAAAGATATCTCTATGCAACTAGACTTTCATGGTCCCACAGGGAAACTGTAGTTGAATAGATCTGTGTGAGCAGCAGAACTTTAAAAGTGTTGAGAGCTGATTGTCCAGCCAATCATGGCCTTGATTGATAAACATGCCTCTGCTGGAATCGATTGAAGCCTGAGAAGGTGCTGGAAGATTTAAGCAGGTTGTGGCAGGAACGAGGTGTTGTTTAAGGGTTTACAATCATCTTCTCAACATATATGGTTGAATTGTTCATCAAAAACTAGGAGGACCAAGGCACTCGAAATATAGTGAAAATGCCTTTATTATGATAGCATGTTCAATAAAACAAAACATTTTAAAATCTGATGTGTTCCGACATGGCCGTCAGGAAGTACAATGATGGTTGAATAGTCCTCACACTATTCAACCACCCGAGAGACTGGGGTTTTTATTCTGAAATGATGTGAGACACGTATTCCACACAGATGGAGTCCATTCAAAATATTGTGTGACATTTTGAGGCTGTTTGCATATGAACTAATTAAGGTTTGCCATAGCAAAGCGTAGGAAGACTTATGCAGTCTAGAGACTTATGGTTGTTATTGCTTCAGCAATGCTTCAACGTGATGGTGTATGAGTTGACATATTATCATCATTACTGATATACACTCAGTTTACTCTTTCCATGACAGACTGACCAGGTGAAAGCTATGATCCCTTATTAATATACCTTGTTAAATCCACTTCAATCAGTGTAGATGAAGGGGAAGAGACAGGTTAAACAAGGATTTTTAAACCTTGAGACATGGATTGTGTGGTAACACTTCACTTGACACCTAGCATCATAATGCTATGACACGGTCATAACCATGTCATATGTCATAACAGCTGACAAACTTGTCATAACCTGTCATAATGGGGTCATAACACTGTCATCGCACATATATTTAGATCTCTTGTGACATATATATTGCTTTATCTTATGGCTGGTTATGACACCTACACAAGAGTGTCAAAACCCCCACAACCTACCACACAAGGCAAAACATTCCATTACACCCTAGCCTACTTGTCAACAGTATGTTATTGTTATATAACATTTCCTGAAATGTACCTTATTAAGTATGGTAGTATGGGTATTCGGACACGGCCACTGTCTCTTCCCACTCAGCACCTGGAGTCATACCCAACTAGCGCAGTCACTGTGAAATCTGAGGGAGGTTTTTGTATGGCTCTATATCACTGTGTTAACAACCAGACACTGTTTAGGTTGTGTTCACTCTGACAGTAGTAATCTCCTGTATCTTCAGCCTGGACTCCACTGATGGTCAGAGTGAAGTCACTCCCAGATCCACTACCACTGAATCTAGATGGTATCCCAGAGTTACGGGTACTAATGAAATATGTAAGGAGTTTAGGAGATTCTCCGAGTTTCTGTTGATACCAGGCCAACCTCTGTCCATGTGTATCACTGTATACTGCACTGCTGGTCTTACAGCTGAGCCTGACTAAATCACCCACTGAAATAGTTTTCACTGCAGGAGTCTGAGTCACAGTGACCTGGCCTCTGGACTCTGAAAAATAAATGTAATTAACAGTAAATCGTGCATTAATTTGCTCATTGCTTTACAAAATAATGACTTTACAATAACATAATGGTATTTACTTTAATAAGGTTAGGTAACTACAGTCAGGGTAATTTTCTGTAAAATATATTACCTTGGAGACAGAGGGCAAGTGTCCAGATGAAGATGGTGATAAAAGTCATGGTTGTTGTGGGTTCTGTTGTCATGAAGGATAGCTCTCAGTCATGAAGTGTTAAACTCACAGGGCTATAAATACTCCCAGAGCACTCAAGCATGTGCTGCCAATGCAAACTGTCATATGTAAATAGTCTTACTGCTAGTACCTACATTCATAACTGTTAGCTATATAACTACATACAGATTATGCAGAATATTTCATTGTGTTTTAAATAACGTATGCTGTAAATGTGATCTAAGAGCAAAATGTAATTATCTAAGTGTCAGTGATTTATACTCATAACCCAGAACTATCAGTCCCTATGGTATTATTCTAGTACTTCAGTACAATCAGTCCCTATTGTATTATACTCATACTTCAGTACAATCAGTCCCTATTTTATTATATTAGTAGTTTAGTACTATCAGTCTCTATTGTATTATACTCGTACTTCAGTACTAACAGTCTCTATTGTATTATACTAGTACTTCAGTTGTCACGATCGTGTGGAGGATTGATGGACCAAAACGCAGCTTTAGGAAAATAAGCCATCTTCTTTTATTTTTAACGAAGAAGGCAAACGAAACAAAAACACTTAAACACTAAACAAAACAAGAAAACGATCGTGAAGCTAAATAACGTTGTGCACATACACACACAGGCTACAAACGTTCTACATAGACAATTACCCACATCACATGAAAGCCTATGGCTACCCTAAATATGGCTCCCAATCAGAGACAACAGAAATCAGCTGTCTCTAATTGGGAACTCATTCAGGCAACCATAGACTCTCCTAAACAACTAAACCAACATAGACAACGCTAGACACATGCACTACACACAAACCCATACAATACACCCAACACCCCCTTTACCATATAATCACCCAAAACCGACAAAACACAAACATTCCCCATGTCACACCCTGACCTAACTAAAATAATAAAGAAAACAAAGAATACTAAGGCCAGGGCGTGACATCAGTACTATCAGTCCCTATTCTATTCTACTAGTACTTCAGAATTATCCGTCCCAATTCTGCCCTGCAAAGGCAAATCTCAGTAACAATGAAACTGGTCAAAAATCTTTTATCTGTTGTAATGGCAAGTATATTCCCTGATTAACGTGGTATATAGTTTTCTGACACAATAACAAGACAGTTGACAGTTGGTTATCAGAAATTGCTGTCTGTCTATACGTATAAGTCAGATTTTGAAGATTTGCCATTATTGTATTATACTAGCACTTCAGTATTCAGGGTGGGACTGAGAGTGCTCTGTGTGTCAAGGTGCCTGCCCACTCTTGTGTGATGGAGGTTTTTGTACGGTGACTTCACCATTATGAATCACTGTGGGAGACTTTTGGAAGCGGCACAAAACTAGTGCTGAAAAGTAAGTCCATTTTTGTCTTCTCTCATTTAAACAAAATGTAATCATACTATGAACAACGTTCTGAGAAGTTATCATCTTCTCCAGAATAAATATTTAAAGGCTATATCTTTTTAGAGATTACTGGGGACAGATAGGTAGATTGGTAAATGGCAGAGTCACCAAAGTGAGAGAATTGTTCACGTACCACCAAGTTTATATTCTAACATGTGATTTAAAAAGAGGACATTTTGATATACAGTATTGCATATCAGCTCATTGTTCTGTCGAGATGTAGCAACTACTATTTCTATGATAAAAACAACACTTTGTATTGTATTCATAGTAGATGTTAATACTGACATGGTTTAAAGGGGAACCTCATCTAGAGTTTTAAATAGTATTTTGAGGTCATTTTGACTTGCGTCTCAGGGTGGATTTGACAAAATTTATATGGAGATTTACAATTTGAATAGTAAATCTGATTATTAAATCTGAATATAAATCTGTTTACTGCATGTCTTTGTAGACTTAGGGATGGTTTGCCAGACACAAGCTTAGTCCTGGACTAAAAAGCAAGCTCAATGGATAATCTTCATTGAAAGTAATCTTTAGTCTAGGACTAGTCTTCATCTGTTTCCAGGAAACCCCCTCCTAGTATTGTGTTGTTCTTGGTGGGTTAAACAGAAGAGCATGAATGTAACATACATTTATCTGATGGATTGTTTTGTCTAAAAATATTTTTGAGTTTATTTTTGCCTTTATCGTTATAGGTTAAGTGTTTTGTTGTCCTTGGTACTGTAAGTAGTTGTTTATCCTGTGTGTATTGCCTCTCCTCTCCTCCAGCTGGTCCCTCTATCAGACCCACAGTGTCTCTGCTCCCCCCGTCCTCTGAGCAGCTCTCTGGGGGTTCGGCCACACTGGCCTGCCTGCTGAGTGACTACTCCCCCCAGGGGGCGATGGTGAGCTGGGAGGTGGATGGGGAGGAGGTGAAGGAGGGGGTCCTGACCACCACAGAAGAAGAGAAGGGCGGCCACTACAGCCGCAGCAGCACCCTGACCCTGAGCAAGGCACGCTGGGAAGAGGGAGAGGTGTACACTTGCAGGGTCGCCCATGACGACACCAGTGATTCGGCCGCCTTCCGGAAAAGTCACTGTAGTGTCTAGTGACCGGAGAAGCCATTGTAGGAGGCTAGAGTCCCCACATGGTGCTGGTGAAGGAAACATTAGTGTTTTAGAGCTGAATGTTAAAGTATAGTAGTGAATAATATCAGTAGTGCTGTGTGCTGAATGAAGTATTTTGTGATTAAGATGTAAATGTCATCTTGCTTCTGAGTTCAAATAAAGCTTGTTTTAATTGAAATATAACCATAAGAGTTACTTTAATGATCATTCCAGTGATTACTATCTCATGAATAGGAAGCACATGTCATACTAATTTATATAAAAGGGCATCTGATTTAACAAATACTCTGCAATCATTTCTACAAATGAATGATCCTGTTTTACTGCAGCACCAATACCAGCGAGAATAATTTGTGATATTTGATAATAAACCTCTAAGATCTGCTCTCAGAACTGTCACGAACCGGCTCAGAGCCCATAACAAAAAGGGAGACAACGTAGAGATAAGGAATAACAAAAATATATTTATTAACTAAAGTAAACAATTTACAATTAACAATGGTGTGTGCAGTCAGTAATCAGTAGTGTAAGTTAGTGGTTGCGTGCATAGATGGTGATAATGAGGGGTGTTGAAAGGTGCCCAAGCAAACAAACAAACAAACAAACAAATAAACAAACAAAACGTCCACAAAAATGCCACAACCAAATCCAACAGTGTGTCTGCATGGAGAGAGTCTCCTCAATGAATGGGGAAAAAGGTGTATTTATCCCGGGACACACCCGGGCCCAGGTGTGTCCCACTTTGCTGACCACCCTCCCGCTCCGCCCACCGACATCCTATTAAGGAAAACAAGAGGAAATAATTCGACAGACAGAGTGGGAGGGTCGTCATAGAACTCACACTGCTGAACAGTTACCTTCCATAACATATATACAGTGCATTCGGAAAGTGTTCAGACGGCTTCCCTTTTTCCACATTTTGTTACGTTAGAGACAGGATTGTGTCGAGGCACAGATCTGGGGAAGGGTACTAAAACATTTCTGCAGCATTGAAGGTCCCCAAGAACACAGTGGCCTCCATCATTCTTAAATGGAAGAAGTTTAGAACCACCAAGACTCTTCCTAGAGCTCGCTGCCAATCCAAACTGAGCAATCGGGGGAGAAAGGCCTTGGTCAGGGAGGTGACCAAGAACCCGATGGTCACTCTGATAAAGCTCCAGAGTTCCTCTGTGGAGATGGGAGAAGGACAACCATCTCTGCAGCACTCCACCAGCTAAGACAACGCAGGAGTGGCTTCGGGACAAGTCTCTGAATGTCCTTGAGTGGCCAGCCAGAGCTTGAACCCGATCGAACATCTCTGGAGAGACCTGAAAATAGCTGTGCAGTGACGCTCCCCATCCAACCTGACAGAGCTTGAGTGGAGAGAACAATGGGAGAAATTCTCCAAACACAGGTGTGCCAAGCTTGTAGCGTCATACCTAAGAAGACTCGGAGCTGTAATCGCTGCCAAAGGTGCTTCAACAAAGTACAGAGTAAAGGGTCTGAATACTTTAAGAATGCAATGTATCTATAATGTTTAATTCCTAATGTGATTTTATTATATTAGATGTTTTAGCAATTGTTTTCAATAATGTGTAGTCTACACTTTTCCATTATTTTCCCCCTACCTCCAACCCCCTGGGAACAGAGTGAGGGAACAGAGTGAGCATCTGGTGACAGTTCTGCTCTATTCTGGGACAAGCAGAACCAACCAGCCCTGTCGATGCAAATCTCAGTTTCACTCTTACAGCTTCCAGTCTAGCAGTTGACCTGTTTCACTGCCTAAAGTACCCTGGACTGGGCCAGATGTGAGGGAGTAGACTGGTTTGAACCTCCATGGTGGATTCAGGGAGGGTACAATAACAGATATTCCAACATGTCATCTATGACAGACAAAATGTATATTATACATAATGTAGATATGTCTAATGCCTGAACCCAGCATCATGTCTCATTCACAGATCTAACAGTCAGTAACCTGCTCATCAAAATAATTAATATAATGCTAGATGATCACATCAATATCTGGTTGTGAGGTGTATAATATGGGGATTGTATCTAGGGGGCTGATGCGAATTTGTTCATAACTGTCTTGCCTAGTTAAATAAATAAAAACATTTGCATATTGGACTGGTGTTGTGGGTATTTCAAAACTTTAAATAACTTTAATAGGTGCACTATAATGATGATGATGATGATGATGATGGGGATGATAATGAGGATGATGATGATGGGGAACATGTGATCTGAATGATGCTTTCTAAACATATTGAAAGTTGATGTTACGGTTATCGTCCTATTCTTCCTCCTCGGACGAGGAGAGGCGAGACGGATCGGACCAATACGCAGAGTGGTTAGTGTTCATAATGATTTATTAAAACGAAACTGAATACTGAATTACAAAACAAATAAACGAAGTGCATAAACCGATACAGTACCGTGTGGTGCAACAAACACAGACACGGAAACAAACACCCACAAAACACACGTGAAACCCAGGCTGCCTAAGTATGATTCTCAATCAGGGACAACGATTGACAGCTGTCTCTGATTGAGAATCATACCCGGCCGAACACAAACATCCCAACATAGAAAATCAAACATAGACAAACCCACCCAACTCACGCCCTGACCAACTAAATAAATACAAGAAAAAGGAAAACAGGTCAGGAACGTGACATAACCCCCCCCTTAAGGTGCGAACTCCGGGCGCACCAGCATAAACTCTAGGGGAGGGTCTGGGTGGGCGTCTGTCCACGGTGGCGGCTCTGGCGTTGGTCGTGGTCCCCACCCCACAATAGTCAAACCCCGCTTCCGTGGCCTCCTCCCAATGGCCACCCTCCATGTCAATCCCACTATACCAAAGGGCAGCACCGGACTGAGGGGCAGCTCCGGACTGAGGGACAGCACCGGACTGAGGGGCGAATCCTGGCTGGCTGGCTCTGGCGGATCCTGGCTGGCTGGCTCTGGCGGATCCTGGCTGGCTGGCTCTGGCGGATCCTGGCTGGCTGGCTCTGGCGGATCCTGGCTGGCTGGCTCTGGCGGATCCTGGCTGGCTGGCTCTGGCGGATCCTGGCTGGCTGGCTCTGGCGGCTCCTGGCTGGCTGGCTCTGGCGGCTCCTGGCTGGCTGGCTCTGGCGGCTCCTGGCTGGCTGGCTCTGGCGGCTCCTGGCTGGACGGCTCTGGCGGCTCCTGGCTGGACGGCTCTGGCAGCTCCTGGCTGGACGGCTCAGGCTGGTCCTGGCTGGACGGCTCTGGCTGGTCCTGGCTGGACGGCTCTGGCTGGTCCTGGCTGGACGGCTCTGGCTGGTCCTGGCTGGCTGGCTCTGGCGGATCCTGGCTGGCTGGCTCTGGCGGATCCTGGCTGGCTGGCTCTGGCGGATCCTGGCTGGCTGGCTCTGGCGGCTCCTGGCTGGCTGGCTCTGGCGGCTCCTGGCTGGCTGGCTCTGGCGGCTCCTGGCTGGCTGGCTCTGGCGGCTCCTGGCTGGACGGCTCTGGCGGCTCCTGGCTGGACGGCTCTGGCAGCTCCTGGCTGGACGGCTCAGGCTGGTCCTGGCTGGACGGCTCTGGCTGGTCCTGGCTGGACGGCTCTGGCTGGTCCTGGCTGGACGGCTCTGGCTGGTCCTGGCTGGACGGCTCTGAAGGCTCAGTACAGACGGGAAGCTCTGACGGCTCGGAACAGACGGACAGCGCTGGGCAGGCAGACAGTTCAGACAGCGCTGGGAAGGCAGGCAGTTCAGACAGCGCTGGGAAGGCAGGCAGTTCAGACAGCGCTGGGAAGGCAGGCAGTTCAGACAGCGCTGGGAAGGCAGGCAGTTCAGACTCAGGCTGCGCTGGAGAGGAGGAAGGCTCTGACAACGCTGGACAGGTGGGAGCAGCTGGAGAGAGAATCCGGAGAGACAGCCTGGTGCGGGGGGCTGCCACCGGAGGACTGGTACGTGGAGGTGGCACCGGGTATACCGGACCGTGAAGGAGGACACGCGCACTTGAGCACCAAGCCTCTCCAACCCTGCCAGGTTGAATGTTCCCCGTAGCCCTGCCAGTGCGGCAAGGTGGAATAGCCCGCACTGGGCTATGCTGGCGAACCGGGGACACCATCTGTAAGGCTGGTGCCATGTTCATGGCACCCGGCTCGATGCCCAACATAGCCCTACCAGTGCGGCGAGGTGGAATAGCCCACACTGGGCTAAGCACGCGTACTGGGGACACCGTGCGCTTTACCGCATAACACGGTGTCTGACCAGTACGACGCCCTCTCACTCCACGGTAAGCACGGGGAGTTGGCTCAGGTATCCTACCCAGCTTTGCCACACTCCGCGTGTGCCCCCCCCCCAATAAATGTTTGGGTCTGACTCTCGGGCTCCCAACCGCGTCGCCGCGCTGCCTCCTCATACCAGCGCCTCTCTGCCTTCGCTGCCTCCAACTCCGCCTTGGGACGGCGATATTCCCCTGGCTGAGCCCAGGGTCCTTTGCCGTCTAGAATCTCTTCCCAAGTCCAGGAGTCCTGGGTTTTTTTCCGCTGCTGTTGCCGCCCTTCTCCACTCCGCTTGGTCCATTGGTGGTGGGTGTTTCTGTTACGGCTATCATCATATTCTTCCTCCTCCTCGGACGAGGAGAGGCGAGACGGATCGGACCAATACGCAGAGTGGTTAGTGTTCATAATGATTTATTAAAACGAAACTGAATACTGAATTACAAAACAAATAAACGAAGTGCATAAACCGATACAGTACCGTGTGGTGCAACAAACACAGACACGGAAACAAACACCCACAAAACACACGTGAAACCCAGGCTGCCTAAGTATGATTCTCAATCAGGGACAACGATTGACAGCTGTCTCTGATTGAGAATCATACCCGGCCGAACACAAACATCCCAACATAGAAAATCAAACATAGACAAACCCACCCAACTCACGCCCTGACCAACTAAATAAATACAAGAAAAAGGAAAACAGGTCAGGAACGTGACAGTCTCTTCTATGACAGAACCTCAGGTTGTTTTGATGGGTTATGATCATGTTATATCATCTCAGTAAATATGTTTGAATCTTTGCTTGAAACTTACTACCTGACTGGGGGACCTTGCAGTGACTGGGGGACCTTGCATTATTTCACATAAACGGAGTCCATTCAACTTATTGTCTATAATGTTAATTAAAGGTTTGTTTGACATAGCAAAAGGGAAGACATCTGTATGTAGTCTGGACCTATGGGTGTTTTCAGTTCAGAAATGCTTATAAGTTCTGTGTCATTATACTGGATCATCTCCTCCCCTCAGCACCTGCAGCAGGTCCCAGCTGTAGCAGTACAGTCACTGTGCAGTCTGACTGAGGGAGGTTTTTGTACAGCTCTGTATCACTGTGTGAAACCTGGACCATTGTGGAAACTCTGACAGTAGTAATCTCCTGCATCTTCAGTCAGAACTCCACTGATGGTCAGAGTGAAGTCACTCCCAGATCCACTACCACTGAATCTAGATGGCGTCCCAGACTGAAGTGTTGTAGCATAGTAAATAAGGAGTTTAGGAGCTCCTCCAGATTTCTGTTGGTACCAGTCTAGATTGTTATACACATCACTGCAGGTTTTACAGTTCAGAGAGACTGTCTGTCCTGGAAGAACAGTTTTCACTGCAGGAATCTGGTGTCGCAGCGACCTGTCGTCTGGATTCTGAAACAGAAATATTTAAGATCTCAGAGAACATTTGGTCATGTTGTCTAAACTAAAGTCTCATTTTCTCAATTTGAGACTAAATTAAGATGAAACATTTAAATAATAAACTGATTTTAGACCAACAGAATGTAAATCATACCTTGAAAAAAATACATCAGTATCCACACAAAGCTCACAATAAAAGTCATTGTTAAAGTTCTGTTGTTATGAAGGACAGCTCTCAGTTATGAAGTGTTAAACTCACAGGGCTATGAACACTCCCAGAGCATTGAAGCATTTGCTGCCAAAGCAAAGTGTCCTATGTAAATATTCTTCCTGGTAAGGACCCACATCCAACTGTTAACTATGATTCAGATTATTCAGATTATTTCATCATGTTTTAAATAACTACTAATGTAAATCAGTGATTCAAGACGAACATTTAATTATCTGCATTCTTCAGTGGACTATATTCATAACCCAGAACTATCAGTCCCAATTGTATTATACTAGTACTTTATGATTATCAGTCCCTATTGTATTATACTAGTACTTCAGTACTATCATTCCCTATTGTATTATACTAGTACTTCAGTACGATCAGTCTCTGTCACGCCCTGAACTTAGTTATCTATGTTTTCTTTATTATTTTGGTTAGGTCAGGGTGTGACGAGGGTGGGTATGCTTGTTTTGTATTGTCTAGGGTTTTCTGTATGTCTAGGGGTGTTGGTAAGTCTAGGAATATGTATGTCTATGGTGGCCTGAATTGGTTCCCAATCAGAGGCAGCTGTTTATCATTGTCTCTGATTGGGGATCATATTTAGGTTGCCATTTTCCCTTTTGGTTTTGTGGGTTCTTATTCTATGTTTAGTTGCCTGTCTGCACTAGCCATATTAGCTTCACGGTTCGTTTTGTTATTTTGTTTGTTTTGTTCAGTGTTCATTCTTTAAATAAAGAATGACCGTGACAGTCTCTATTGTATTAAACTAGTACTTCAGGATTATCAGTCGCTATTCTGCCCTACAAAGGCGAATTTCGTAAAAAATCTTTGATCTGTTGTAATGGCCAGGTATATTATCTGATTAATGTGATATTTAGTTTCTTGACACAAAATCAAGCCGCTTGATCAGAATATAGAATGGGTTATCAGAAATTGATGTCTGTCTATACAGAATAATACTTTGAACTCAGATTTTGCAGTAAAAATGTTTCACATAGTTCATGTGTTTTGCCTTTATTGGGCAGTATTGTGTTATACTAGTAGTTCAGTACTATCAGTCCCTATTGTAGTGTACTAGTATTTCAGTACTGTTAAGGTGGTAATGAGGTGGTAGTGCTCTGTGTGTGATTGTGCTCACTCTTATGTGAAGGACTTCACCAGCATGAATCATTGCGGTGGACTTTTGGAAGCGGCACAAAACTGGTGCTATAAAGTAAGTCCATTTTTGTATTCTCTCATTAAAACCAAATGTAACCATGCAATTGAACAACGTTATGAGATGTTATCTTCTCCAGAGGAAAGACTTTCAGGCTGTTTCTTTTTAATAATGTCTGTGGACACATTGGTAGAGGGCAGAGTCACCGAAGTGAGAGAATTGTTCACACACCACCAACCTTATGTAGCAATAATAAAAAATAAACCTCTAAGATCTGCTCTCAGAACTCACACTGCTAAACAGTTGCTTTCCATAACATAAACAGTTGAAATTGGAAGTTTACATACACTTATGTTGGAGTGATTAAAACTAGTTTTTCACTCCACACATTTCTTGTTAATAACAAACTATAGTTTTGACAAGTCGGTTAGGACATCTACTTGGTGCATGACAGAAGTAATTTTTCCAACAATTGTTAACAGACAGATTATTTCATTTATAACTTACCGTATCACAATTCCAGTGGGTCAGAAGTGTACATACACAAAGTTGACTATGCCTTTAAACAATTTGGAAAATTCCAGAAAATTATGTCATGGCTTTAGGAGCTTCTGGTAGGCTAATTGACATAATTTGAGTCAATTGGAGATGTACCTGTTGATGTATTTCATGGGCTACCTTCAAACTCAGTGCCTCTTTGCTTGACATCATGGGAAAATCAAAAGAAATCAGCCAAGACCTCAGAAAAAAATTGTTCATCCTTGGGAGCAATTTCCAAACGCCTGAAGGTACCACGTTCATCTGTACAAACAATAGAACGCAAGTATAAACACCATGGGACCACGCAGCCGTCATACCGCTCAGGAAAGCCACTGCTCCAAAACCGCCATAAAAAAAGCCAGACTATGGTTTGCAACTGCACATGGGGACAAAGATCGTACTTTTTGGATAAATCTCCTCTGGTCTGATTAAACAAAAATAGAACTGTTTGGCCATAATGACCACCGTTGTGTATGGAGGAAAAAGGGGGCGGCTTGCAAGCCGAAGAACACCATCCCAACCGTGAAGCACGGGGGTGGCAGCATTATGTTCTGGGGGTGCTTTGCTGCAGGAGGGACTGGTGCACTTCACAAAATAGATGGCATCATGAGGGAGGAAAATGATGTGGATATATTGCAGCAACATCTCGACACATCAGTCAGGAAGTTAAATCTTGGTCGCAAACGGGTCTTCCAAATGGACAATGACCTCAAGTATACTTCCAAAGTTGTGGCAAAATGGCTTAAGGACAACAAAGTCAAGGTATTGAAGTGGCCATCACAAAGCCCTGACCTCAATCCTATAGAACATTTGTGGGCAGAACTGAAAAAGTGTGTGCGAGCAAGGAGGCCTACAAAACTGACTCAGTTGCACCAGCTCTGTCAGGAGTAATGGGCCAAAATTCACCCAACTTATTGTGGGAAGCTTGTGGAAGACTACCCGAAAAGTTTGACGCAAGTTAAACAATTTAAAGGCAATGCTACTGTTGTGGTTCGTTTCCTTGTTCCTTGTCAATCATTGGCTCATTGGTAAAATTAGCATTATGACAATTCTTCAATTAAATCATTCAAAAACCTTTATTAATGCAATTGCAAACAGAAGTTGACAACAGGAACATAAAGCATGTTTCCGAGTCAGTTCTGCATCAAAGAAAAGGTCCCAAGTTATTTTATTAAACCCAAAGTCCAGCCCTAGTGATGTCACTGCCTACGTCATTATCTTTTACTCATGAGACCAACGACATGCCTACTCAACACTAAAACTTTTGTCTATATTGCTATCTAAAAGCTTAACAGTAAATGTCCAAGTTGATGTATAGTGGAATGTCTAACTAATCTCTTACACTCCCCTGCAGAGTTCTGTCTTCACAGTCACACATTTCTCAGAGGGGTCTCTTTATAAGAGAAAAAGAGACCAGAAAACAGCTGTGGTACAATTCTACACCTCTATAATGAATATATATTGTTAATCTGTAGTCTAGGACCCTATAAATGTAAGGAGGGTGGGGTCTTATAACCCCCCCCCCCCCCTTCTATTAATACAACATAAGCATAATCAATTATAATAATACATCAAACATTTGGTACAGCACCTATCATGACCCCTAGGTGAACCCCCTTCACTACCAAATACTAATGGGGTGTATGTAAACTTCTGACCCACTGGGAATGTGATGAAAGAAATAAAAGCTGAAATAAATAATTCTCTCTACTGTTATTCTGATATTTGACAATCTTAAAATAATGGTGATCCTAACTGACCTAAGACAGGGACTTTTTACTATGATTAAATGTCAGGAATTGTGAAAAACTGTATTTAAATGTATTTGGCTAAGGTGTATGGAAACTTCCGACGTCAACTGTATATTTGTAATGTTTAATTCCTAATATGATTTTATTAAATTAGATATTTTTTCAATGGTTTTCAACAATGTGTGGTCTACGCGTTTCCATTCTATTTTCCCTGGTCTTCGCTACCTCTAACCCCCTGGGGACAGAGTGAACATCTGGTGATAGTGCAGCTGTTTTGGGACAAGCAGAACCAACCAGCCCTGTCTATGCAAATCTCAGTTTTACTCCCACAGCGACCAGTCTAGCAGTTGAACAGTTTCACTGCCTGAAATACCCTGGACTGGGCCAGAAGTGAGGGGGTCGACTGGTTTTAACCTCTATGGTGGATTCAGGGGGGGGGGACATTACAGATATGCCACCATGTAATTAATGATAGATAACATGGATATTATACTTTATGATAACAGTGTATGTCTCTACATAAATGTGTCATGTTTGAGCCCAGCATCATGTCTGACAGATCTAACAGCTCATGAAAAGGGTTAATACATGCTAGATGATCACATCAATAACTGGTTGTGAAGTGCATGTAGGGAATTGGTTTGGGGGGCTGATACTTTTCTTTTTACTTCTGTACATCTTACTCTGCATATGGACTGGTATTGTCTTCCAAAACTACGAATAACTTTTATATACACTTTCAGTTCTTGTCCAATATAACAAGTTACAACAATGATGATGATAATAATGATGATGATGAAGACGATGAGGAGGGCGATGATGACGACGTTGGAAAACGTGTGATTTGTATGATACTAACTGTTTTCAAAGTTGACCTCCTCTACTGATCAGTGTTTCATGTCACTGTCTCTTCCCCCTCAGCACCTGCAGTAGGTCCCAGCTGTAGCAGTACAGTCACTGTGCTGTCTGACAGAGGGAGGTTTTTGTACGGCTCTGTATCACTGTGTGAACACCCAGACACTGTTGGGGTAGTGTAAACTCTGACAGTAGTAATCTCCTGCATCTTCAGCCTGGACTCCACTGATGGTCAGAGTGAAGTCACTCCCAGATCCACTGCCACTGAATCTAGATGGAGTCCCAGACTGAAGGGTTTTAGACCAGTATATTAGGAGTTTAGGAGCTCCTCCAGGTTTCTGTTGATACCAGTTCAAAAAGTGTCTATTGCTGTTACTGTATACAGCACTGCTGGTCTTACAGCTGAGACTGACTGAGTGACCCACTGAAACAGCTTTCACTGCAGGAGTCTGGGTCACTGTGACCTGGCCTCTGGACTCTGAAACAGAGATGCTATGTATATTTAGAATGTAATTGTTCATTCATTTGTCCAGTACTGTATAAAATAATGACTTTATATTGTTAGGGTCATTTTCTGTAAAATATATTACCTTGGAGACAGAGGGCAAGTGTCCAGATGAAGATGGTGATGGTGATAGAAGTCATGGTTGTTGTGGGTTCTGTTGTCATGAAGGACAGCTCTCAGTCATGAAGTGTTAAACTCACAAGGCTATAAACACTACCAGAGCACTGAAGCATGTGCTGGCTATGCAAAGTCTCCTCTCTATGCAAATGATGTTCCGAGGAACAGCGAACACCATCAATGAATGCTGAGAACAGAATTTGTTTCAAAGGCTATCTCACCGTGGTTTCTAAAAATAACATATGAGTAAGCAAAAAGTAGGTGCCTGTGCTTCTAGAATTCAAGTGGCTTCTTACTGTGAGGCTCTGCTACAAACAATCTGTTGAGGATAAAATAGGATTTGGTCTCAATCTCTCCCCAGTGGTTCGAGCTGGTAACAACAGAAACCTCAGTGTTTCGGTGAACCTAGATAGATGTTAAAACACATTAAGAGAAAGATATACCACAGTAACAGAAATGATACAGTAGCCAAACAGCAAATCAAACTCCACAAAAAGGAATTTAATCTAATGTGACTCACTGGAAAAAATGCCTAAAAGCACAGAGTTTACTAAAACACAAATTTACATAAAATATACAAATATAGAGCCTTTTGTTTGGCAAATAATAACGGAAAAAATCTAGATGTTCAGAATGTCATGTGGTTTTGACCAATTCTCGTTAGAGAATTCACTCAAGCCAATCCCTTTAAAATATGTTGCTTCGTTAAGTTCCGTGAATAGGTCCATATGTCACAACACGTGCACTTTTAGTGACAAAAAACATTCTGTCCATTACACTTAGATTTAAGCACCGATACAAAGGTTAAATACGTGTCTGTTTTCCGACAAAGAAAAGTGGGATGGATGTTGAGTCTCTTCAGCAATATCCAACATAGCAACACTGCCTCTTTGATAGAATACAGTACCTCTCCGAAAACAACGCAGGAGACAGGAGACACAGGTCATTGTAATTGTTTATACACCTCTTTTCCAGAAGTCATTGTTGAGTCATTGCATCTTTCCTGTGGCTCTACAAAACTGTCTTCAGATAACACTAATGCTTCCTCGTGGTCAGATTGGAATAATACTCAGGTTCAGTTGCGTTGCCCTCGTCTGGCACTGCTCTGCTGTTTTGATGAAGCCCTGGTCAGCCATCATTTGAGAGATCTCTGTATAAATGTGTTCCAGTTCAGTGTTTCCCCTCAGGACCTCTTGGATTCTGTCACTGCCCCACATGTCAAGGAGGGCTTCAGTCTCCTCAATGCTCCAGGGGAGATCTAGTTCCCACGGTGATGGACAGCTGCCTGATTCTGGAGAGACTGAAAGAAAAATGTAAACAAAGCCCCAACGTTGATAGTATAACGTAAAAACAGTATTTACTGTACAGAGATTAGGAGATTGTTTCCCTTACCTGTTCCTTGGACTTGGCCACCTGGGACCTCTCCCATGTCTGTGGCGCCGTTTGATTCCTCAGCCAGAGAGTCACAGGATAGATACTTGTTCCCGAATATTTGCACAACATGATAGGAGAATTTGCACTCCACTTTTTCCCCTCCAATCCTGGGAAAATAGAACATAACATTTGGTTGTTGATGCAATGCTTATTCCTCATATCTGGTTAGTTAATGAGCTTTGCTTATCTAACATGAGCATGGAAAACCTCTGGCCATGAATACACAACTGTTCCATCAGTATGGACTCTTCGTAATCAATTCACAATTATAAATAGTGGGTATCAATTTCAATTTCATATCTTTTCCCCCATGGCTTACTGTTTGCTCTCACAGAACTGGCGGAAGTTGGCCTTTAGCCGCTTCACTCTAGACTGGCACTGTTCGGCTGTCCTCAGGTAGCCCTCGTTGGCCATGGCCTGAGAGATCTCAGTAAAAATGTGTCTGTTTTTGGTGCAGCCCTTCAGATCCTCCTGGACCTCATCACTCCCCCAGATACTGAGGAGGAACTGGGTCTCACTGTCGCTCCAGGGGAACTTGGAGCCGTCAGTTAAAGGACGGCTAGCTGAAGACAAAGACACTCAATGAACACATTGTTTACAATGGGAAGGGGGTTAGTTGAAATAAGACAACTCATAGAACATTTAAAGGTATGGTATGGCTTTGCTTTAACTTTCCTTTGGTCAACCTCAAGTGTAGACTCCCAGACAGCAGCTTCCTCATTGTCTAACGAATCTTCAGCCAAACTGTCGACTTTGAGCTCCCTCGAGAAATTCTCTTCCATCTGGTCGTAGAACTTACATTCCCTTCTGAGGAAATACTGTCAGACATACTGTTCAGAGGGAATTTCAGTTGGATCATCAACAGTGATAAAAACAAGACTGCAAATACATAGTTTATTAATGAGTTGAAAGGAATCAATTTATATCCGATGTTGTGGTGTAATTTATAAATAAAAAAACTAGACATGAAATGGTCCTTTGCATTCACTTGTCATGGTGGAAGCTGGCCTTGAGTCGTTTGATGCGGGTGTGGCACTGCTCAGCCGTCCTGATGAACCCCTGGGCCGTCATCCTCCGTGAGATGTATTCAAACACGTGTCTGTTCTTCAAGCAGCCGCGGAGGGAGAGTATATTAGGTGGCTACTAAGTACATTTTTGGAAGATTTATTACGAATAGGGTGCTGATTTGACCTGACCAGGACAAACAACTGTTGGCACTGACACAGGAAAATCACAGGGCCCTAATTACATTAGACTTCGAGGGTAAAGATGATGAGGAGGCACCATACATGTTTCCTGATCTGGTTCCTCAGTGGGATTTGGATTGAAGTCATCACACAAATCAACAATCTCTGCATCGGGGGAGAGAGTGTCGTTGCCTAGAACCGGCTCCAGGAACCTGTAGTATCTGAAGAGTAAGGGCTCCCCTCCGTTTCTGTAGGTACGACCAGAGGTAGAGGGAGGTGGAGAACAGTGGGAGGTGAAGGGTTAATTTGTAGCAGGTCCCATTTTAGGCACCATGACTCGCCTTACCCACAAATAATCTGTGTTTTCCACTTACGTCCTGCTGTGGAGACACCGTCGGTAGGTTTTCCTCAGCCGCTTTAACCTCGAGTGGCACTGCTCAGCCGTTTTGAAGTGCCCAATGGTGGCCAGCTTCTCTGCTATGTTGGCAAAAATGTGCCCGTTGCGGACGCAACCTCGGAGGCTCGTCTGGACATCCTCGTTCCCCCACAGCTGTCACAATTCCGATGGTGAAAATGAAGGAGTCAGGTGCAGAGAGCAGGGAAATAATGATCAAGTGGAAATTTATTATTTCACCCAGAAATAATCTCTGAAGCGGCTATGCCACACAAACAACGGGCGCGTCAAAATTACTGTCCAACATAAATAGGACCGAATCCACTATACAAAGAACACCACCACAACAAACAGAATAAACAAGCCCGCACAAAAGTCGGCGGGCCAACTGGGTTTAAATAACCCCCTACCCTAAACACAAAACAGGTGATACCAATTAGACAAACCAAAATGAAAACAGAAAAGGGGATCGGTGGCAGCTAGTAGACCGGAGACGACGACCGCCGAGCGCCGCCCGAACGGGAAGAGGCACCATCCTCGGCGGGATTCGTAACAACAGCTCAATGAGGGCCAGCGTCTCTGGCTCCAACCACGGGGTGCATCTCATCCCATCAGCACCTGCTCCCGGAAACATATATATTGGAAACCTCCAGATCTTAGCTACCGCTCTGCTGATTGGATTGACTGAGTCTTCAGTGTAAACAGACAACTGTCTGTATTACCACCGTACCTGTGTCCTGGTCTACTGTTTGATCGTCTCTTTCATCATACTCATCAATGGAGGCCGCTTCACGCTCCAGCTGATTGTAGAACTTGTATTCCACTCTATTTCTTCCACATCTAAGAAGACCAGACAGAAAAGAAAGCCATTTTGATGAGAAAAAAAAGTGTCCCGAAATTTTTGGGGGGATGCAGTATTCTGGCTATGGGTTAGATTAGAGTACACTTATTTGCATGTTTCTGTAAATTAATATCAACATAAAAACATCAGAAGGTGTCCAATTTAAACCTGTTTTGTACACACATACTTTTTCCTGTCGTAGCACTGACGGAAGATGTTCCTCATGGACTTGACTTTCCAACGACACTGCTCTGGGGTCTTGGAGTACCCTTGGTCATGCATCTTTTCTGATATGTCCATGTAGATGGGGCCGTTGTGGACAAAGCCTCTCAGCACCCTCTGAACCTCGTCCTCCACCCAGATGTCAATGAGGGCCAGGGTCTCAGGATCCGACCACGAGCCTGGTGTGATCCTCTCAGAAGTGGTGTAGTTGTCCGCTTCTGTAGACTCTAAATACATTTTTATTTTATCTTTATTTAAACAGGAAAAGGCCATTGAGACCCAGAGTCTCTTTTTCAAGGGAGACCTGGACAGGAAGGCAGCAACAATCATTACATAATTAAAACATACAACAAAACAGTACAATTCAGCAACATGATCCAGCCTAAAAAAAACATTTACACGCCTCTGTAACAGAATCTCCCATGAAAAATGTACATTTACATGAAAGTGTCCCTGTTTAGACTTGGCAATGCAACTTGTGTTGAGGGGACGGCACCTACAGTAGAACCAGTAGCTAAATATGATGTAACAAACAGGGTTCAATCTGGCATACCCATGCAGTGTCATTAGATAGTTTGCATAGTTTGAAATGAGCTGAACTTTTACCTTGAAGTGAGTCACTGTTTGATTCCTCTGATATGTCATTGGTCAAGTCTGTCACCACTGTGCTGCTGGAGGGAGGCTGCCTCTCAAGTATTTGCTCCAAAATATCGTAGAACTTCAAATCAACCTGCTCAGATGAACTAGGAACAGCACAGGTAGAGAGAGATTGAATCTAATTTTGCAATCTGTAATCCAATTCACATTAGCTAAATTACAAATGTATCAATAACAGAAACTGAAACGCAATGGTTACCTGATGGTTTCTTGGCACTGCCGATAGCTGGCTTTCAAGCGCTTTATCCTGGTGTGGCACTGCTCTGCAGTTCTGTAATAACCACGGATGTTGACATTTTCTGAAATGTCAGAGTATACGTGACCGTTGTGCGGGCAGCGCTTCAGGTTCTGCTGCACAGTGTCGTCTCCCCAGAGCTCCAGGAGAATCACCGTCTCGCCGTCTACCCAGGGGATCTTCTTCCTGTCCCATGGCACGCCCACTACAGCCTCTGGATGGATCAGAGTCAAAGAGAAAGAGTGTGTGAGAAAGACTTGCCCAATCCCAAACCGTCCACTCACCCTTATCCTTAAACCTTTGTTGCCTCCACCTCAGATATCAAAGAATGAGTCAGATATACTAGGATGAGTTTCTTCCCAGTCCTTCTATACCCATACAGGGGTCTTCAAGTTGATATTATTAGATTTTACTAGTGAAAGTTAAACATATATATGGGGGATTGTAAATTATGCACACAATTACATTGACGGAAGCCACAATTATCTTCAATATTAAATCTGATCTACCCCCATATAATGCATGTATTTTATTTTATTATGTCACCCCCACTTCTAAAACCAAAGTTGCGCCCCTGATTATACTAGTACTTTAGTACTATCGGTCTGTATTGTACTGTTGACCATGATGTCCTTCTGGACATACTGGAGAGTAGGGTTGGCCTCTCCGGTCCAGGCCTAAATTGGTTTAACCGGTGGAGAGTTTTTTTGTCACCCTTGGTGAACATAAAAATACGTATCACATGTGGCATTTCACAAGGTTCGATTTTGGGTCCTGTACTGTTCAGTTTATATATGTTATCATAAAGCACAGCATTGATTTTCACTGCTACGCAGATGATACACAAATTGACATTTTTGTGTCACCAGAGAATTTTAGCTCCAATTATTTGACTGTATTAGTGATTTAAATACTTGGATGGCTAACAATTTCCACCAGCTAAATCAAGACAAGACCGAGGTACTTATTGTTGGAGCCAAAGCACAGAGAGAGAATCTGGCTGCACATTTCAATTCACGGGCAATAAAGAAAAGCTGATACGGAGAATCTCATCCATGCTTTTCTTACAAGCATGCTTGACCACTGTAATGCTCTCCTGTCTGGTCTACCCAAGAAAGCCATTGGTCAACTGCAAAACATACAACATGCTGCAGTACGGGTACTGACCAAGTCCAGACGGAGAGCAAACATTATACCGGTTTTAAGGTCTCTGCACTGGCTGCCTGTGAGTTTTAGAATTCATATTAAGATTGTTTTTTAAATCAATCCATTAGTGTGCACCCCAATACATGTCAAACATGCTTTTAAGTTATGTACCCAGTAAGTCCCTCAGCTCCTCTGACACTGGCCTTATAACTATCCTAAAGCCTAGGACCAAGAGACATGGAGAGGGAGCCTTTAGTTATTATGCCCCCAACCTCTGGAATAGCCTGC
Organism: Salvelinus fontinalis; assembly: GCF_029448725.1. Classification (NCBI taxonomy): domain Eukaryota; kingdom Metazoa; phylum Chordata; class Actinopteri; order Salmoniformes; family Salmonidae; genus Salvelinus; species Salvelinus fontinalis. The sequence goes on along the minus strand of NC_074675.1, from coordinate 11,555,348 downwards.
CAGAGAACCTGAGGGGGGCTGAAACTGTGGGCATATTTAAAAGAGATATTTTAAATATGTTTTACTTAGCTTTCCTTAGGATGCTTTTTAGTTGTTTAGTTTGTGTCATTCTTTTGTTTTTATCTTATGTTCGTTGTTTAGCAAATATTTCAGCTTTATTTTCATCGTTTTTTGTTTTTTCCTGTAAAGCACATTGTGTTGCATTCCATGTCTGAAATGTGCTGTATAGATAAAGCTTGATTTGATTTGATTGTATTATACTAGTACTTCAGTACTATCAGTCCCTATTGTATTATACTAGTACTTCAGTACAATCAGTCCCTATTGTATTGTTCTTGTACTTTAGTACTATCAGTCCCTAAAGTACTGAAATACTAGTATAATACAATAGGGACTGATAGTACTGAAGTACTAGTATAATACAATCAGTCCCTATTATATTGTAATAGTACTTCCATGCGTAAGGCTGGTGCCATGTAAGCCGGCCCGAGGAGACGTACTGGTGGCCAGATATGTAGAGCCGGCTTCATGGCACTTGGCTCAATGCTCATTCTAGCCCTGCCAGTGCGGGGAGGTGGAATAACCCGCACCGGGCTATGCACACGTACAGGAGACACCATGCGCTCTACTGCGTAACACGGTGTCTGCCCGTACTCTCTCTCTCCACGGTAAGTACAGGGAGTGGGCGCAGGTCTCCTACCTGACTTCGCCACTCTCCCTTTTAGCCCCCCTCCAATAAATTTTTGGGGTTTCTTTTCGGGTTTCCAGCCACGTCTCCTTGCTGCCTCCTCATACCACCGCTCCTGGGCTTTAGCTGCCTCCCTCTCTTCAACAGAGCGGCGATATTCCCCTGTCTGAGCCCAGGGTCCTTTTCCGTCCAATATTTCCTCCCATGTCCACGAGTCCTGGTTCTTTGGCCGCTGTTGATGGTTCCTCTCACGCTGCTTGATCCATGGTTGGTGGGTGATTCTGTAACGGTTGTCCTCCTCCTCTTCGGAAGAAGAGGAGGAGTAGGGATTGGACCAAAGCACAGCGTGATAGTTTGACATAATGACGTTTATTAAAGTAAAGACGAAAACACGAAAATACTTCAACAAACTAAAAAAACAAATAAACGATGTAGACAGACCTGAACTTGAGAACTTACAAATTACGCAGAACGCACGAACAGGAACAGACTACATATAAGAAACGACAAACGAAACAGTCCCTTGTGGTACACATACAGACACGGAAGACAATCACCCACAAACAAACAGTGTGAACAGCCTACCTTTATATGGTTCTCAATCAGAGGAAACGTCAAACACCTGTCCCTGATTGACAACCATATAAGGCTAATTACACCTGACCTAAACATAGAAACACAAAACATAGAATGCCCACCCCAACTCACGCCCTGACCAACTAAACACATACAAAATAAACAGAAAACAGGTCAGGAACGTGACAACTTCAGTACTCTCAGTCCCTATTGTATAATACTAGTACTTCAGTACTATTCAAACAAAACAAAATACAATTTTATTTGTCACGGGCAAAAAATAAGAAATAATTTATAACTGGTAATTTATCATTTAGAACTTTACTAAATAATTTCGAACTTTTTAAATAAACTGAAGTAAACAATAAAAAAAGGAAAAAGGAAACAGAAAAATAACAAATAATTAAAGAGCAACAATAAAATAATAGTAACTAGGCTATATACAGGGGATACCGGTACAGAGCCAATGGGGGGGTTAGCTGTTCAGGAGTGTTATTGCTGGGGGTAGAAGCTGTTAAGAAGCCTTTTGGACCTAGACTTTGTGCTCCAGTACCGCTTGCTGTGCAGTAGCAGAGAGAACATTCTATGACTAGGGTGGCTGGTGTCTATGGCAATTTCCAGGGCCTTCCTATGACACCGCCTGTTAAAGAGGTCCTGGATGAAAGGAAGCTTGGCCCCAGTGATGTAATGGGCCGTACGCATTACCCTCTGTAGTGTCTTGTGGTTGGAGGCCGAGCAGTTGCCATACCAGGCGGTGAGGCAACCAGTGAGGATGCTCTCGATGGTACGGCTGTAAAACTTTTTGAGGATCTGAGGACCCATGCCAAATCTTTTCCGTCTCCTGAGGGGGAATAGGCATTGTCATGCCCTCCTCAGAACTGTCTCGGTGTGTTTGGACCATGCAAGTTCGTTGGTGATGTGGACACCAAGGAACTTGAAGCTCTCAACCTGCTCCACTACAGCTCTGTCAATGAGAATGGGGGCATGCTCGGCCCTCCTTTTCCTGTAGTCCACTATCATCTCCTTTGTCTTGATCACGTTGAGGGAGAGGTTGTTGTCCTGGCACCACATTGCCAGGTCTCTGACCTCCTCCCTATAGGCGGTCTCATCGTTGTCTGTGATCAGGCCTACCACTGTTGTGTCGTTGGCAAACTTAATGATGATGTTGGAGTCGTGCTTGGCCATGCAGTCATGGGTGAACAGGGAGTACAGGAGCGGACTGAGCACGCACCCCTGAGGGGCCCCCGTGTTGAGGATCAGCATGGCAGATGTGTTGTTACCTACCCTCACCACCTGGGGACAGCCCGACACGAAGTCCTGGATCCAGTTGCAGAGGGGGTGTTTAGTCCCAGGGTCCTTAGCTTAGTGATGAGCTTTGAGGGCCTTACGGTGTTGAACGCTGAGCTGTAGTCAATGAACAGCATTCTCACGTAGGTGTTTATTTTGTCTAGGTGGGAAAGGGCAGTGTGGAGTGCAATAGAGATTGCATCATCTGTGGATCTGTTGGGGCGGTATGCAAATTGGAGAGGGTCTAGGGTTTCTGGGATAATGGTGTTGATGTGAGCCATGACCAGCCTTTCAAAGCACTTCATCACTACAGACGTGAGTGCTACGGGTCGGTAGTCATTTAGACAGGTTACCTTGGTGTTCATGGGCACAGGGATTATGGTGGTCTGCTTGAAACATGTTGGTATTACAGACTCGGTCAGGGACAGGTTGAAATGTCAGTGAAGACACTTGCCAGTTGGTCAGCGCATGTCGGAGTAAACATCCTGGTAATCCGCCTGGCCCTGCGACCTAGTGAATGTTGACCTGGTTAAAGGTCTTACTCACATCGGCTGCGGAGAGCGTGATCACACAGTTGTCCGGAACAGCTGCTGCTCTAATGCATGATTTAGTGTTGCTTGCCTCGAAGCGTGTATAGAAGTAGCTTGTTTGGTAGGCTCGTGTCACTGGGCATCTCACGGCTGTGCTTCCATTCGTAGTCCGTAATAGTTTGCAAGCCCTGCCACATCCGACGAGCATTGGAGCCGGTGTAGAAGGATTCAATCTTAGTCTTGTATTGACACTTTGCCTGTTTGATTGTTCGTCGGAGGGAATAGCGGGATTTCTTATAAGCGTCTGGGTTAGAGTCCCGCTCCTTGAAAGCGACAGCTCTACCTTTAGCTCAGTGCGGATTTTGCCTGTAATCCATGGCTTCTGGTTGGGGTATGTACGTACGTTCACTGTGGGGACAACGTCATCGATGCACTTATTGATAAAGCCAGTGACTGATGTGGTGTACTCCTCAATGCCATCGGAAGAATCCCGGAAGTTATTCCAGTCTGTGCTAGCAAAACAGTCCTGGTGCTTAGCATCTGCATCATCTGACCACTTCCATACTGAGCGAGTCACTGGTACTTCATGCTTTAGTTTTTGCTTGTACGCAGGAATCAGGATGATAGTGTTATGGTCAGATTTGCCAAATGGTGGGCAAGAGAGAGCTTTGTACGCATCTCTGTGTGTGGAGTGAAGGTGGTCTGGAGTTTTTTTCCTCTGGTTGCACATGTAACATACTGGTAGAAATGAAGTAAAATGGATGTAGGTTTCAATGCATTAAAGTCCCCTGCCACTAGGAGCGCCGCCGCTGGTTGAGCATTTTCTAGTTTGCTTATGGGTGCGGTCTTAGTGCCAGCATCGATTTGTGGTGGTAAATAGACAGCTATGAAAAATATAGATGAAAACTATCTTGGTAAATAGTGTGGTCTACAGCTTATCATGCGATACTCTACCTCAGGCGAGCACAATTTTGAGACTTCATTCATATTAGATTGTGTGTACCAGCTGTTATTGACAAATAGACACAGACAGCCACCCCTTTTCTTACCGGAGGCAGCTGTTCTATATTGCCGATGCACGGATAACCCAGCCAGTTGTATGATATCCATGTCGTCGTTCATCAACAACTCGGTGAAACATAAGATATTACCGTTTTTAATGTCCTGTTAGTAGGATAGTCTTGA